>NW_024727438.1:25000-47500 GCF_018991925.1 Homarus americanus
TGAGTGTGTTGTCTGAGTGTGTTGTGTTGTGGTTAGTGTGTTGTGTTGTCTGAGGGTTGTGTTGTGTTGTCTGAGTGTGTTGTGTTGTGCAGTGAGTGTGTTGTGTTGTTGAGGTTGTCTGAGCGGTGTTGTGTTGTCTGAGTGTTGCGTTGTGTGTTTTGTTGTGTTGTGTTAGTCCTGCCAACCTATGATACAGATTTATATGTATTTGATCTATTAATCTTTGTAATCACTTTCTGTATAAATTATTGTATTTATTTTATTTCTTGTGAATCTTTACCTAATCTAACCTAACCTAACTTGACCTGACCTGACCTGACCTGACCTGACTCTAATTCACTACCCTAACTTCAACCTCAAGAAAAAGGAATAAAATAGCAACTTTTAAGTATTATAAAATAGGTGTCTAATCTTTCAAAGGTGACCCCCCCAAAAAAAAAAAATATATATAAAAACCACGAAGACATTTACAAGTTCTCCCATGGTTCAAAAATACCTCTACAAATATAAAATAGATGAAACAAGGTAGTCCCTCCTAAACTTCACTTTACCCATTTTTTTTTTTCTTTACACAAAACTTTCCAACATTCATCCTAAAACATCTTCCCGCTGCAGAAAGTTGGTGCGTGTGAGAGATGAGGAGTGAGTACCTTGAGACAATACAAGGGCAATGAGTCTCACGGCGTCATATATCGATGTTTATAATTTGTTTTCTGTTAGGGTATAGGGGGAGGTACTTTGTGCACCTCTAAGCTGTGGTAGTACTCTGTGGTCGTTCTAAGCTGTGTAGTACTCCCCTGTCGCCACCCTAAGCTGTGGTAGTACCTTGTACACCATGTAGTAGTTCTGTCGCCACCTCCTAAACTGTGGTAGCCTCATGACCACCACCGGTAGTAGTCCCTATGACCACTTAATCTGGTAGTAGTCCCTATGACCACCCTAAATGTGTGTAGTCCTTATGACCACTCTAAACTGTGGTAGTCCCATGACCACCTCAAACTGTGGTAGTAGCCCCTATGACCACCTAAACTGTGTAGTAGTCCCGTGACCACCTAAACTGTGTGGTAGTAGTCCCTATGACCACCCTTGGTGTGTAGTAGTCCCTATGACCACCCTAAACTGTGGTAGTAGCCCCTATGACCACCCTAAACTGTGGTAGTAGCCCCTATGACCACCCTAAACTGTGGTAGTAGCCCCTATGACCACCCTAAACTGTGGTAGTAGTCCCTATGACCACCCTAAACTGTGGTAGTAGCCCCTATGACCACCCTAAACTGTGGTAGTAGCCCCTATGACCACCCTAAACTGTGGTAGTAGCCCCTATGACCACCCTAAACTGTGGTAGTAGTCCCTATGACCACCCTAAACTGTGGTAGTAGCCCCTATGACCACCCTAAACTGTGGTAGTAGCCCCTATGACCACCCTAAACTGTGGTAGTAGTCCCTATGACCACCCTAAACTGTGGTAGTAGCCCCTATGACCACCCTAAACTGTGGTAGTAGCCCCTATGACCACCCTAAACTGTGGTAGTAGCCCCTATGACCACCCTAAACTGTGGTAGTAGTCCCTATGACCACCCTAAACTGTGGTAGTAGCCCCTATGACCACCCTAAACTGCGGTAGTAGCCCCTATGACCACCCTAAACTGTGGTAGTAGCCCCTATGGCCACCTTAAACTGTGGTGACCTTGTTGACACAGTAAATATGGACGGATGTACTTGCGGGCAGACAAATAGTTTCTGGTAAAAGCATATTCTCGTTTACGGGACGAAGAACGAGGCGATAAACTACAGTCGGGTATTAAGGCATTTCTTACCCTGCCTCCTGCACAATCTCCATGTAAAGAAATATATACATCATACATCGCCCAGCTGACGCCAACGTAATCCACGAGACTGCAAATCCGGAAGTTTTATTGCATCTATATTTTTTCCCGGGACTAACAAGATTACCGCCGACCGTGTTGAAGAAATGGCCGTGTTAAAGAAACCCCCCCTTTTTTTTTTTCCTTCACCGTTAGAATTATTTCCCAAGGACGATGTCAGCTTCCGTAAGTTTAGGGAGTGTTGTTCTGTATCCATGATGGCTGTACCGTCTTCATCGACAAATACAAGCTGTCAGGATATCACTCCCACGATAACTCTTTGTACCGGTTGACCTTATTAACACGAGCTGAAAACACCAGTGAGGGCCCTTGTACTCTGTTATCTAACGAGGTACTTGGTAGTAAACAGGAGGTACTTGGTAGTAATCAGGAGGTACTTGGTAGTAATCGGGAGGTACTTGGTAGTAATCAGGAGGTAATTGGTAGTAATCGGGAGGTACTTGGTTGTAATCAGGAAAATTCGAAAAATGATGGTTTTAATAAGACACGGGTCACAGTCACTCATCTCTCTCTCTCTCTCTCTCCAAGTATTATTGACCATGACCGTATAGGTACATGATATGCCCCCGGCAGTGATAGTGACTAAAGTGTCAAACAAATTAAGATATAACAACATAATAATGGAGCAAACTGCAGCGGGCCTATTGGACAGTCCCGTTTACACCCAACCCCTATCGCTCATATATCCATCCAACCTATATTTGAAGTTATCCAGCGTGTTGGCCTTAATGATTATGTTCGGTAACTTGTTCCATTCATCCACTACTCTATTTTCAAACCAATGTTTACCTATCTCGCGCCTAAATTTAAATTTGATAAGAGTTCGCCGCTGGTTGGATAGTTTGAGTACCTTTGTTATATCACCTTTGTTTAGTCCTGACTTCCATTTATACACCCCTATCATATCGCCCCTCACTCTACGTCTCTCGAGGGAGTGCATATTAAGATGATTTAACCTGTCTCTGTGCTCAAGGTTCCTAATGCCCGGGAATAGTCTTGTCATTCTCCTCTGTATGCATTCGAGGGATTCTATATCCATTCTGTAGTACGGTGACCAAAGCTGAACTGCATAATCCAAGTGAGGTCTCACAAGCGCAACACATAGTTTTAGGATGACTTCGCTAGTCTTAACTAACACTCCTCTGTATGAACCAAAGTACTTTGTTAGTCTTGTTTCAAGCAAATACACATTGTTGACTTAGTTTAAGATTCCTACTTATTATTGCCCCTAAATCTTTCTCACAGTCGGATTTCTCTACATCGACGTTGTTCATCTGATATCTGGTTTCTGTACATCTCCTAGGATAAGTACTTTATATTTGTCCACATTAAATTTCATCTGCCATTTTTCAGACCATGCGAATATTTTTTTTTTTAGATCTTGTAGTTATGCGGAATCCTCGTCAGATTTAATTACAAAGCCTATATTAGTGTCGTCAGTAAATTTACTAATGTTGCTGTCTACGTCTATATCTATGTCGTTTATGTATATAATAAATAGTAATGGTCCAAGTACTGAGCATTGGGGTACTCCATTAGTGACGTTACCCCAATCGGATGAAGTGGCATTAATGACTCTGTTTACTGTCCTGTAACCACACCCTAATCCATTTTAGACTAACTCCTCCAATGCCACGAGCCTCCACTTTATGTATAAGTCTTTCGTGGGGGACTCAGTCGAAGTCTTTGCTAAATTCGAGGTAAACCACATCATAATCGTGTCCGTCATCCACTGATTCGGAAACAATTGAAATGAATGATAATAGATTTGTCAAACATGAACGCCCACTTTTGAAGCCATGCTGGGAATCATAAATTACTGCCGAGGGATATAGGTCAGGGTTGTAGTGGAGACATACCCAAGTAAGAAGAGAGAGATAGAGAGAAAGAGAGTGAGAGAGAGAGGAGGAGGAAGAGTAATGAAGATGAAGAACAAGAGAAATAAAGAAAAATAAAGAAACATAAAGAGATAGAATGAGAGAAGTGGAATGGTTAAGTTTTGATGTCTTAGATTTTCGTGGCTTTTTTAAGGTTTTCTCGGCATAAATTAAAATATTATTCAAACTTTTGCATCATTAAAAGTCCCATTGAGTTGGTTAATTAAAAATATAATATTCATTGTCACGTAAATATTGATGTACTCCGGAACTCACTTGGCACTCTTAGGAGAGAGATGTTGGTATTTTTTGGCAGGAGAGAAATACACTTGTAGCAACATCTGTGTGGGAGAGGAGTAGAAGGGGAGGAAGAGGGGAGGAGGAGGAATAGGAGGAGGAGGGAGAGGGAGAGGATATAGAGAGGAGGAGGAGAAGGAGGGGTGGGGGGGGGGGGATGGGGAGGGAGGAAGGGGGAGGAGGGAGGAGGGAGGATGGGGGGAGGGTAGCAGGACCGGGGTGAGCCATACCATCAAGGCGTGTGTGTCTTGTTGTCACGCGCCCGACCTATCAATCAGCCTCCCCTCCACCTCCCCACACAACCCCCCTCCTTCCTTCCCCCATCCCCCAACTTTTCCCCTCCCCACACACAACCTGGACCCTCCCCCACACAACCTGGCCCCCTCCCTCCCCAACCCATAAAATCAAGTAAATAATTTCAATATTCAACTTGCAATAACTCCCACATTGCATTATATTCAGCCTCTGATACTCGACAGCATTACAACATTTGTATTAAGAAACATCTATGTTATCTCGTATATAATATGTCATCCATCAGTCAGGACAAGGCTTCTGAGTTCAAACCCACGTTAATGAGGGTTACGTCCGCGAGGCTGCAGCTGCCCGTGTGAAATGTAATTTTATCATGGCCGCCACACAAGTAAAATGACAGAGCTGAGCATTTAAGAAATTATTAATGTTGAGAGTAAATGTCCGGCTTAGCCACTAACGAGGTCACGACCAGACAAGGTGAATGAAGAACTGTGTTGGACAATTCCCCTTGAAAAGTGATTGTTTGTACTCATTTGAGACACACACACACACACACACACACACACACACACACACACACACGGCTGTTGTATGTAGCACAATCTGAGACTCCTGGAGAACGTGTAACCAAAATCTAGAGAAGTAGTGAGCAGAACAGAGACTTCACCTGACGGGAGAAATATGAACTTCGACCTTGACTGATGATATTTACGTTTTTTCTTACACAACACGTACCCGGACTACTGCCGAGTTGAACCAAAAAAAGGTCACCATCATAGGGAAAGAGAAGGTCAGCCCAGAACACTTTTCTAGGCATGGGTCCAACGTATTCATCCCTGGGTTCCAACTCTTAATATTCTACTTCTCCCGAGCCAGTTTTAAACCCAGTCCTAGTCTCTCAACAACAACAACAACAACAACAACAATAATAATAATAATAATAATAATAATAATAATAATAATAATAATAATAATAATAGTAATAGTAATAATAATAATAATAATAATAATAATAATAATAATAATGATAACAAAACAACAACAATAATAATAATATAAACTATAATTTAAAAGTTCTTCACCCGCCATTACAGGGTTACCATTTACTTCTGCTTCCAATCATTATTCTACTTCTGGTTCCAATGTTTTTTTTTTTTCATAGTTTTTATTGCCGTCTTTAAGTCCTGTTTCTGACTCCTTTTCCTAAAATTCCTTAACTTTCTTTTTCGTTCGCCCTCCTTCAGGCATCATCACTCCCAAACTCTTCCACACCTCTGTTGGCTCTCCTTCCATCTCCCCTTCGTCACTTCTCCTCACAGCTAATACAGGTTCTGGCTCTGTTTCCAGGCCACCTTGCAGCCATAACTCAAGCAATATTTCCAATATGCTTCCAGATCAAATTTCCAGCACCTGATTCCAGTCCACGCTCCAGCAACTGCCTCCAGCCCACGTTCCAGCACCTGCCTACAGCCCACGTTCCAGGACTTGCCTCCAGCTCACGTTCCAGGACTTGCCTCCAGCCCACGTTCCAGCACCTGCCTCCAGCCCACGTTCCAGCACCTGTCACCATTCCACGTTCCAGCACCTGTCACCATTCCACGTTTCAGCACCTGTCACCATTCCACGTTTCAGCACCTGTCACCACTCCACGTTTCAGCACCTGTCGCATTCCACGTTCCGCTGTCGCATTCCCGTTCCAGCACCTGTCACCATTCCACGTTCCAGCACCTGTCACCATTCCACGTTCCAGCACCTGTCACCATTCCACGTTCCAGCACCTGTCACCATTCCACGTTTCAGCACCTGTCACCACTCCACGTTTCAGCACCTGTCACAGCCCATCTTCCATCACTTCTCCTTCCATTTAGCATCCGCGATCCCAGCAGTTCCGACAACTTCTGACGCTGGGTCCACAGTATTAGAGTAGCGGCATCAAGCCTTCACCCACCACAAATTCCCAACACAATCAAATTTGCCGCACAGACCCCACGTATAAAACCCAGATCTGTGAATATCTGAGAAGTGGAGAACCCGCCCCCAACCCCCTAGACCAAGAAGCAATTACATGATTGGTCGTCGCGAGGTAAAGGTAGGGAGAGGAGGAAGACAGAGAGGAAATTAAGTGGAGAAAAAAAGGGAAGGTGAGGAGTGGAGAAGGTGAGGTGTGAGGGAAATGAGGGGTGAGAGATGGAGGAGGGGAAGGAAGGAGGAGGAGGGACAGGAGAACGGAATGAGAGATTGAACAAAGAAAAAGAGAGTGGAGAGAGATTGGAAAGCAGCGATTAAAAAAAGATAGATAAATCGAGAGAGAGAAAAATAAAGAGAGATTAAGAGCGAGAGGAAATAAGAGAGAGAATGAGAAAGAGAGGAATCAAAAACATCTCCCTCGGCACCATCTGATCTGGGTTTAACTTAAGGCATGATGGGAAGACTCGGGAAGCACCATGTTATCTCTTTAAACAAACATTGTACCTAGGATAAGCCTCATACCTGCCAGCTAGCTTCCTGGGGTAGTTTATATCGCTCGTCTTTATATAACGTGTCATCTATAGTGGATAAGTTAAGGTCTGATATACACTGTTTATAGTGGTGACGTATTAATAGAGCATTTATATGTACAGTAAGGGAGAATAACAAAAAATATTGACGTATTATCGCTGCTTCATTTAAGTCATTGGCTTAATTTTGTATTGTGGATCGAGTTATTTTGTAGGAACACCTGAAAGTTTGCCCCCTAAATTTATTTCACCTGAATATTAGCCCCGGCTTAGTTCACATGAAGAGTAACCACCCTAACCTAACCCCCCCCCCGAGGCACGTATTGAAGCACTGATGAATACCTATATAGACTATGGTTAAAGGTCACCTGTTATAAACACTTGACGGGAATATATGTAGACTGTAGAGGTATATATTAATCATATAATGTAAACAATGAACTTACTATTTCCCAAGACTAATAAAACAATACAAATTATCATATATATAAGTTCAGCTCCTTTATTCTGAGTGAAATAAATAATATAATCATTAAATTAAGAACTGTATCGTATACACTTTACTGAGACGATGGCTGCTTACAATAAAACAACTTATGATAAAAGAAATCTAAAACACAAAATCTAAAATTAAATAAAAATATATATAAGATTTCCTTCGCCATCTCTTTCCTGTAATGTCCATCTAAATGTGATGTATAGGCCAGCAACTTAATTATGGTATACGACACACCTTGATATACCTGTACGTTCATAGCCTCAAAAAACTCAAAGTAAAAATATAAAGAGTTACGACCTGAAGCAGACTTTTCCTTTGATGTCCAACCAGGTGTAAAAATGTAGGTCACAGTGGACTAATTAAGGTGGCCGGAGGAGGAGGGGTGGAGGGGGGGGGAGGGGTGTGTGATGTACAGGTGTTCAAGGAAACATGGTGGTGGTGGTGGTGGTGGTGGTGGTGGTGGTGGTGGTGGAGTAAAATGGATGCAAAGGCGAGGCCGAAATGTGTGTTGGTAGTGGTGATGATGGAGGAGAACAAGAAGAACAAGAAGAACAAGAAGAACAAGACGATGAAAAACAAGAAGAAGAAGAAATCATTGACAACACCCAGGTCACCATTGAGAACAACCTCTATAAGAAGACCCAAAACAGCATTAAGTGTGTGGCAAGTGTAAGTGGTTGGTGTCCACTTATATACAGTACACTCCCAGCTGTATGTGACAGAGTCCTCACTTCTTTTACACCTCATGGAATTTACCGGATTATAGTTAGTCAAACCTAACCGAACCTAACCTAACCTAACCTAACCTAACCTAACCTAACCTAACCTAACCAACCACTTTATTTCTAGTTTTTCTCTAAATATTCCTCGCTATTTTTCCCTATCTTACTTAAAGGCATTCATGTCAAGATCAACATATTGGGAAAGCCTCCAAAGATTCATGGAACACAGACGAGAGACAAAGACCACAGTTTACAGCACAGAAAATACTTAAAAGTCTGGTTCCTCACTTAAAACACACTTAAGAGTACATACTGGAGTGTTAAGTAGGGAATACACAACACACTCTCTGGTAAGTAGGAATGAGGCAATTGATCGGATAACACAGGACTAATCGACGTACTGGAACCTTGTTGAACTCGTTACAAGAAAATATTAAGTTTATCGACGGGAGAATCAATATAAATTTTCAAACACGAATTAGATTACCATATTTCTCCTCAATGTACTCAAGGTCCAAAATGCCAAAATGTAGCTTTACGATTTTGTGAGACATTATGACACAACGGACGAAGGATTTTGACAACCCTACCGAGACAACAGGAGTCACAGTGTTCATTATGAAATTCATCGGACCTCTCCTTAAAGATACTTTTTGGAGTGAGTCGTGGAGGTGACGAGCAGTAACACCTTATAGTTGATCAAGCTGCAATTGGTGAGGCTTGAGAGCTAACCAACCGGCAGGGTAGTTAAGTCAGATCACCCAATGGGATGAACGCCAGGTACACAGCCGCCAAGTTACGAGTTAACTACGTCTGCTAATTACCCTGTTAAGCGAATATGGTGTTTAGTAATGCCATATCAACCACGTCAAGAGTACCGTGATCACACCTAGTACCGCCGTAAACACCATCAACATGACCAGCACTACCAACATTATTACTGGGCGGTGTTAGTGGCGTCATCATGACCAATGAGAGAGGAGCATCACCACGACCTGTTGGAGGAGGAGGAGGAGGAGGAGGAGGAGGAGGAGGAGGAGGAGGAGGATGAGAAGGAAGAGGAGGAGGAGGAGGAGGAGGAGGAGGAGGAGGAGGAGGAGGAGGAGGAGGAGGAGGAGGAGGAGGAGGAAGAGGAGGAGGAGGAGGAAGAGGAAGAGGGAAGGGAGGAGGAGGAAGAGGAAGAGAAGAGGAGGAGGAGGAGGAGGAGGGAGGAAGAGGAAGAGGAGGAGGAGGAGGAGGAGAAGGAAGAGGAGGAGGAAGAGAAGAGTTTATGCTAACTCTAGCTCTAACTCTAACACTCACCTGTTAACGCCAATCTAAACCTAACCTTAACACTAACCCAACCAAAATAACCCAACTAAGCCCAACCCAGCCGACACAAGACTCACTGTACTGAACATGGTGACATCCACGCCTCAGACCCACTATGTCAAGTCCCATCCAGACGACTAGACACATACAAGAGAGGGATTAAACTAACACTGAGGGATGATACACTGGACATGAAGGGGGATTTAACCCCATACCAAGAGAGTGAGTCCCACAATCCCCCCCCCGTCTAACCAAAGAGGAATAGGATCTAGGTATATTTTTGTTCCCGTGTTTACTATGAAATAATACAGGGTGTCCCAAAATTTAGCACACGTAGTAATCAGATTTTAACATTTCCCGTTAATTCACCAAACGTTCAAATTACCCATCATAAACTAATTACGTCGATACATGAACACAACCTTTTGGGCCACTCTGTTCATTAGTGTCCGTATACCTGTGTGTAATTAACAAACCAATGTACGCTGGTAATAGTACACCTGAGTACTTCAACACCACACCAATTTCTCCGTGTATGTTTTAACCATTCGCCTATGTATGATTATCTTTATGTATTTACCATAACAAAACATCTAAGTATGATTAAATGTGTATATTTAGTACTTGGGTTTATCTTAGTATGATTATTTTTGTATATCTAACTTAACACTACAGCAAATACCAACATGGAAAGTATGACAATATTTTCCCTAATACATAGTTTTCCCAATACAAATATTCCCCAACATACGTTCTCCCAGCACGCATTTCCCCCAACAATACCGCTATTCCCCAAAGCTCTCTTATTTTAAATTCAATTCTATTCCTCCTCCTCTGGTGGGGAAACTTTTCGCTGGCGGGGAAACTTTTCGCTGGCGGGGAAAAGTACGAGTAAAGTTTTTTTTCTAAGGACGAAGAAAAAGATCGCCTCAGTTCCTACTCTGGAAAAATTTACTGTAACTTTCTATCTGTTTTCGTATCACCTGAAGATTAATCCTATATCTAACCTTACCCACCATAACCTAACCTAACTTAACCTAACTCTAACCTGACCTAATTTAACTTGCACTATCGCTAACCTAACCTAACCAGACACCCAAAGTAGCATTAGGGTGTTTAATCTTTAGGTAAAATAAGTTCTAATCTTCAGGTAATCTATGTTTACCTATGCAAATGCAGGTGAGCATTGTTTCATCTTCTATGTAAACAACAGGTGTTCACTTTGCACCTTTTCAACATTTACAGTACATAACTCTCTCTCTACACCTTCCAGTCCACGGCTACACACTCTAGTACACACCTACACCCTCTAGTACACACCTACACCCTCCAGTACACACCTACACCCTCCAATACACACCCACACCCTCTAGTACACACCCACACCCTCCAGCACACACCCACACCCTCCAGCACACACCTACACCCTCCACACACCCACACCCTCCAGTACACACCCACACCCTCCAGTACACACCTACACCCTCCAGTACATACCCACATCCTCAAGCACACCCACACCCTCTAGTACACACCCACACCCTCAGTACACACCTACACCCTCTAGTACACACCTACACCCTCTAGCACACACCCACACCTTCTAGCACACACCTACACCCACCAGTACATACCTACATCCTAGTACACACCCACACCCTCCACACACACCCACACCCTCCACACACACCTACACCCTCCAGCACACACCCACACCCCCAGTGCACACACCTCACACCCTCCACACACCCACACCCAGCACACACCCACACACCTAGCACCCACACCCAGCACACACCCACACCCAGCACACCCACACCCTCCAGTACACACCCACACCCTCCAGTACACACCACACCCTCCAGCACACCCACACCCCCAGTACACACCACCTCCAGTACACACCTACACCCCTCTAGTACACACCTACACCTCCACACACACCTACACCCTCCAATACACACCTACACCCTCCAGTACACACCTACACCCTCTAGTACACACCCACCCTCCACACCTACACCTCCAACACACACCTACACCCCTCCAGTACACACCCACACCCCTCCAGCACACACCTACACCCTCTAGTACACACCCACACCCTCCAGCACACACCCACACCCTCCAGCACACACCCCACACCCCTCCAGCACACACCCACACCCTCCAGTACACACCCCACACCCCAGTACACACCTACACCTCACACACACCCACACCCACCAGTACATACCCACATCCTAGGCACACACCACACCCTCCAGTACACACCCACACCCTCCACACACCTACACCCTCCAGCACACACCCACACCCTCTAGTACACACCCTACACCCCTCCAGCACACACCTACACCCTCCAGTACACACCTACACCCACACACCTACACCCTCCAGTACACACCTACACCCCTAGTACACACCTACACCTTCAAGCACACACCTACACCCACCAGTACACACCTACACCCCCCAGCACACCTACACCCTCCAGCACACACCTACACCCTCCACACACACCCACACCCTCCAGCACAGCTGTATCCCCAGCCAGTCAGAGGAGAGAGAGAGGCGGAAGCACCACAGAACTGCAGACAAAACCACTATTGAAAGTTAGATGGAGGAGACGACGGAGGGAGTGAGGGAGGAGTGAGGAGAGATGGAGGGAGTGAGGGAGGGAGGGGGTACCTCACACATGCCCTCCATCACCAGGTACTAGAAGATTCCCTCCAGAGGATCGAACAGTCACCGTCTTCCTCTCCCCTCCCTCCCCTTTCCTCTTCACCATTCTCTTCTTTTTTAAATTAACATTCTACTTTTCCTCTTTCCACGTCTTCTCTTCCTCCCTCCTCATTCCCTGTTTCTTCATTCTATTCCTTTATCTCTGTTCTTCCGTCTTCTCCTCCTCCTCCTTCCCCCCATCATCATCAGTTTTCAGCAGTTCCTCCTCCTCCTCCTCCTCCTCTTCCTTCTTATCACCTCATCAATCTTCTTCTATATTTTTCTTTCATTAACTCCTCCTTACCCTCGTCTCCACCTGTTTCACCTTCTCCTCTTCCTCCTTCTTCTTCTCCTACGCTACGTCCCCTTTCATCATCATCACCTCCACCTCCGTCTTCAATTTTATTTAACCATTCATTCTCTTTCGTTTCAATTTCATCTTATTTCTCATCCTCCTCTATTCCCCTTCTTCTTCTATTTATCCTGTTTCTTCCTTTCTCTTTCTCATCTTCCTTCTTCTCCTCCTCCCTATCCCCTATCCACCTCTAACCATCTCCACCAACCACAACCACCACTGTCACCACCACTGTCACCACCACCGCCACTATCACCATCAACAACAATAACCATCTAATCTAACCATACCATTACGATTGGGTCAAGTCAAAATGATAATGTTGGGTTAGGTTTAGGTTAGGTTAGGTTAGGTTAGGTTGTAGGTTAGGTTAGGCTTGGTTATGTTCAGGTTATGTTAGGTTTAAGTGCTGCTGAGGTTAAGTTGGGTTAGGTTTAGGTTAAGTTAGGTTATCGCCAACAACTATTCATCAAGATAAGTTTTTCCACCAACCAACAAAATTAGTTTGAGAGTGAATGGAGCTGGATGATCTCTGGAGCCAATAGCCCTCCCCCAAAAAACCATCCACCTCCTTGTCAAGTTCCACCAGCAGCTCTCTATCACTGTCGCCTATTTTATCAACTTCATTTTCGAATTTCTTACTCTTCCCTTTTATTACAGTGTTGCCCTTAACATTCTAATCCTATTTTTCTTTATACAATTTTCTTAAACTCTCTATTCGTCCGTTTTGTCAATTTTCCTATATTCCCAATTTCGTGTTTAAGTCTATTATATTCAATGTTATTATTTTTATATTTTCTGCTCATACGTTTCATCATCCAGGCTAATTATTCTTCCTCCCCATCTCTTCTCTTCCTTTCATCTTAATCTTCTTTGTTCACTCTCACTTCCCTTCTTTCATCATTATTTTTCATCAATTCTCTTTCATTAGATTTTTTATATGTAAGTTTTCCTTCCCCTTCGTTTAAACACTTTAATAATTATAATTAATTTCCCCTCGTTTACTTCTACTGTTACCTGACACAACACGGACATAATTTACAGAATCATTTACCGGGAGTCATTTATTCAATAGTGTATTTCCTTTATTACATTTCACTTACATAAAATACACCGTTTCATACACGAACTTTTTACAAACTTATCTAATAATAAATGGCAAAAATACCAAATCTTGTTAACAAATAATTTAACAAATTTTGTTGTTTACTTTAATAACTTTGTATTTTCTGTAATTTTCTCACAAACTCCGAGCAAACAAATAACCTTTGAACTGATGCTACCTTAGGCTGTCCTTGCTCGAGTCGCTTGGCTGTTCACCATTGTTTATATACCTGTACTGTCTATGGACATATTGTTTGTATACCTGCACCATGTATGTACAGTCACCTCAAAAGGTCAGCACCTTGGCAATGAGAATGAACCGCTGGAGTGAACCCTCTGAGTCCTCTGGTTCAGTTTTAATATTCAGCCCATATGCCACTCCCCCCCTCCCCATATTCTCCTTCCCTTTCTCCCATCACCTTGAACTCCCCAGACCCTCTCCTCCTCCCACTACCACTTGATGTTTAGACCCATGGAGCGTGAAACACAAAATGAAGCTTGACCTGAATGGCTTTCACTTCACCCACTCCTTCCACTCTCTCCCTCCCTCCATCCCTCTCACCCCCCCGTTTTTTTTGGAGAACATCACAATTTGCAAACAGTTTTAGCCGTGTCTTGCAACTCTGGCGTGTCGATCATTGCTCGCCACACTTGCTTCCCGCTGACGCTCAAACCTGGTACAACATTTTGCTGGCCGACTTTGGGAAAAATTCAATCATGTGCAGTTAGGTGTTGGCAGCCGGTGTATTCCCTCCATGGTGCTTGGTGATGCCATGGTTAGGGTGACTGCCATGGTTCTTGGGATGACTGCCATGGTTCTTGGATGATCATGTTTCTTGGGATGACTGCCATGGTTCTTGGGAGGATTTCCATGGTGTCCGGGGTGACTACACATGGTTCTTGGGATGACTGCCATGGTTCCTTGTGACTACCATGGTCCTTGGGGTGATTTTCATCGTATCTGGGGTGACTGCCATTATCCACACCATATAACACTAGGTTCCATCAGAAGGTTGTCATAATAAAACCGCACTCCACCAAAAAGGCTGCCCTAGAACGCTCTCACTGACGGTTGCCACACAGCACAATGTTCCCACAAAAATGATTTCCATCAACGATCTGCTCCTGTACTGTACTGTACTGTACTGTACCAGCTTCACCTTCAACTATAAATTACACAAACCCTTTCCCGCAGATTGTACTGAAACGATTTTATTCAGCTTAGGCAAACAAACCTCCAGGAACCAATGGGTTAAATCACGTACACATTTTCAAAGAATCTCGAATAAACAGCTCCAATAATAATAATAATAATAATAATAATAATAATAATAATAATAATATAATAATAATAATAATAGCGTTAAAGACGTACTTGAATTACGATCAGATTTGATAACCCAAGACCTCAAATGTATCTGCTCACACTACACTGTCCAGAGGCAGGCGGGTTCTTCTGTGGGGGAAATGGGGGAGGAAAAGGCGGGAGGAGGAGGTAGGAGGAGGAAGGAAGGGGGGGAAGGAAGGGGGGGGAAGGGGGGAAACGGGAGGGGGGAAAGGAGGAGAGGGGAGGAGGGAAAAGAGAAAGAGGAAAAGAGGAGGAGGAAGAGGAGAAGATGGATCCTTTTTCATGATGGGGGCAAGTAACAGGCTGGGGAGAACTGGGGACGGGCTAGAGGTCCTAGGGTTTCATCATGGCACCACACAGGATGTTCTGGTTTAAGGATATACTAAGTTCATTACCCAACTTTGTCGACTCCTCTTTTCATATACTCATGCACCTTCACAAGAAACTTCTCCACGTAAATTCAACTTTTTTTAACGAATATTTTTTTTTCCCAGATGAGATAAAACTTCAAACTGTAACGTGGAAAATATAAACATTTCCCTTTGATGAGGAAGTTATTTAAGGCGGATCTTTTTTTATGAATTTTGTGCCAGCCCAGTGGAAGGAAGATTTAAAATTAAAAACACTAGATTTAGGAAGAGTCATTCAGGGTGTGTGAGGGAGGGAGAGGGGGGGATGATAGACAGTGAGATTTAAGAAAGAATTGTCACTGTCAGATTCAAAACGAGATGGAAGTTGATGCCCCGACAGCCACAAGCATGATGAACCACTACAGCCCCGTCCCCTAAACAGAACGTGACAGATGACACTTTTCACCAATAGATGTCAATAAAGTCAACGAGGGGAAAGAAGTGCTCGGATTCGTGATTCAAGTCGTAGCTTTGTAGAGAGACGAGAGGAGGAGACGATGGCGACAGAATAAAAAAAAAGAAAACAAATCGACGGAAAAATTGGAGCTGTAACTCCTGTGGGAGGCGGAACAGAGACGTGTGTGTGACGGTGTCAGGAGGATGAACGACAACACATCTGTGCAGCATACGGAGACCAACAGAGTCGTCATTCACAGCAGCAGCAGCAGAAATTGCAGGAACAGCAGTGTCGTCATTCACAGCAGTAAAAACAACGTCGTTAACGTAGCTGTATCAGTAACAGCAGCTGTAGCATAAGTAACAGCGATAACAGCATCAACAGGATAGCGCATACAAGGAAAAGCAGTCAGGAGGGAGGGAGGGAGGAGGTTCCATGAGAGAAGAACCAGCCTTACATACGCCTCGCCCCGTCGCCACCAGCAGGTTTTCCGGTGTGGCGTCGTCGCATACAGGCTTGGAGGAGAGCCAAACAACTGGAGGAGGAAGAAGAGGAGGAGGATAAAGAGGAGGAGGAGGAGGAAGAAGAGAGCCGGATAAAGAGGAGAGAGGAGGAGGAGGAGGAGGAGAGGAGGAGGAGGAGGAGGAGGAGGAGGCATTCTACGACCTCTTAACCACAAACTCAGCTCACCGTCAACGTAATCACCACGGCAAAGACCCATGAGAGGATTGGCAAGAGAACCCATCTGTGCCTGAAGGAGAGAGAGAGAGAGAGAGAGAGGGAGAGAGAGAGAGAGAGAGAGAGAGAGAGAGAGAGAGAGAGAGAGAGAGATACGCCCCTACGCCCCCTGCTGAAGGAGGTAAGAACACCGTCGCTGGGCCAAGGATTAAAGCGGGACGAAGCAGAACCTCGTTTAAGGGAAGTTATTACACAAAGGTGGGAGCGTCTACACCGTGGGAGGAAGACAGGTGACTGGAGGCCCCTAAGCCGCAGTCTCTGTTCTCCCTCCTTGGATCACCTAAGACCCACCTGTGTTTTAAGGCTCTACTGAAACTTTTCCCGGAGCTTCTTGAGTACCTTGATTTTATGGCGTTTGAGGTTTGTGTAACCAAGTCTTGTTAACGCTAGAGAGAGAGAGAGAGAGAGAGAGAGAGAGAGAGAGAGAGAGAGAGAGAGAGAGAATGTGCGTGTGTGTGTGTGTATGTGTACTTTTATTCTGTAAGTGTTCGTCTGTCTGTTCGTCCAGGAGGGAGGGGAGAAGGGGAGAGGGGGGAGGAGGAGGAGGAGATGACCACTCGTCCCTCCCCACCACTTAACGGTACAGCACACCACACCACTACCACCTCCTGTTCACCCACCCACCTCTAGGCCTAACCCCTGCCCGCCACACACCCCCAAGACAGGTAGACAAGCTCTCAGGTGTGACCATCCCCCCACTCCCCACCTCCTCCTCCTACACTTCCTTTCCCTCCCCACCATCAGCAGTGCAGGACGAGGGACTCTACATCCACTCACCCCACCCACACACCTTTACGTGAATACAAACCACCATTCACTTAGCTTATAACTTAACTAAAACAACATCTATATTTAATTATCACAACTAATAACATTATTAACTAAGTCGACTACAAATGTATAAGTAAGACTTTAGCACCACTTACAAATACCTTACTTATAAAACAACAACAACAACAACAACAAATTTCATGCCAAGGCCTAATCCATCAAGTTAGCTGACACGAACTAACCAAACCCTTCTCAGCACCACCGCCTATGTTCCTCAGCGCCACTAGCCATACCACACCTCCTCAGCGCCACACTCACCATACCTACATCCTCTCAGCGCCACTACCCATACCTACACTCCCTCAGGCCACACCATACCTACACCCTCCTCGCCACTATCCATACCTACATCTATTTTACACTACTTCTACCTACACCCTCCTCTGCGCCACTAGCCATATTCTATACCCTCCTCAGCGCCACTACCCATACCTACACCACTCTCAGCTACTCATCTACACCCACCTCCTCAGCGCCACTACCCATACCCACACCTCCCTCAGCGCCACTAACACATCAACCACCACTAACTACCATCGTCACTATAATCACTAACAATACCACCACCAACCATCATCGTCACCACCAACCACCATCATCAACCACCATCATTATCCACCACCACCATCGTCACTATCAAATAAGAGTCGTTGATCTTCCTCATGAGTCAAGTACAATCAGGATAAAACAAGTCTCTCTCTCTCTCTCTCTTCTCTCTCTCTCTCTCACCACAGAGAAGAGTCTACTAGGCCATAACCAGAGGATTTACATTCCTTCTCTCTATTTTAGGTGAGGATGTTGGAAGGAGATAGTGGTATGATGGTGGGTAGGGTTGGTGGTGGTGGTGGGAGGTTGGTAGGTGGTGGTAGGGTTGGTGGTGGTGGTGGTGGGTGGGAGTAGGGCTGGTGGTGGTGGTGGGGTTGGTGGTGGTGGTGGTGGGAGGGTTGGTGGGTGGTGGGGGCAGGGTGGTGGTGGGTGGGAGTAGGGCTGGTGGTGGTGGTGGTGGGGTTGGTGGTGGTGGTGGTGGGTGGTAGTAGGGTTGGTGGTGGTGGTAGGGTGGTAGTGGTAGGGGTTGGTGGTGGTGAGTGTGGTGGTGGTGCTGGGTGTGTGGGGTGTGGTTGCAGTAGGGTTGGTAGTGGTGGTGGTGGTGGTGGTGGTGGTGGTGGTGGTGGTAGTTAGGGGCAGGGGTAGTTGGGGGGATAAACAGAGCACCTAACGAGGCAGTTAAGATGGTAGTATTCAGGCCTGCAGCTAGATTACTACCCCTTAAGGTATTTTCTTATGTAACCACACACACACACACACACACACACACACACGTTTAATAAAGCCGATTTTAGAGTACAGCATCGGAGGATGAAGGATGTTGAGGGGAGGCTGAGGAGGGCGGAGGGAGGGGTGAGGGAGGGTGGAGGATGGTGAGGGAAGGTGGAGGGATGAGGAGGGGAGGTGGAGGATGTGGTGGGGAGGGAGGCTGAGGGAGGGTGGAGGGAGGTGAGGGAGGGGTGGAGGATGGTGGGTGGTGGTGGGAGGAGGGTGGAGGATGGTGAGGGAGCTGAGGGAGGGTGTGGAGGAGGGTTGAGGAGGGTGGAGGATGGTGAGGGGAAGGTGGAGGATGGAGGGAGGGGAGGGTGGAGGATGGTGAGGGAGGCTGAGGGGAGGGCGGGAGGGAGGGTGGAGGGAGGGTGGAAGATGGTGAGGGAGGCTTGAGGGAGGGCGGAGGAGGTGAGGAGGGGGGAGGAGGGTGAGGGAGGGGGAGGATGTTGAGGGAAGGTGGAGGATGAGGAGGGAGGGTGGGAGGGATGGTGAGGGAGGATAGAGGATGAAGGAGGCTGAGAGGGAGAGAGGGTGGGAGGAGAGGGGTGGGAGGAGGGTTGGGGGAGAGGGTGGAGGATAGTGTGGGAGGGGAGGGTGGGTGGAGGATGGAGGGGAGGGGTGGAGGATGCAGAGGGAGGGTGGAGGATGGTGAGGAGGGTGGAGGATAGTGAGAGGGTGGAGGATAATGATGGAGAGTGGAGGATGGTGGAGGAGGGTGGAGGAAGGTGACAGGAGAGGTAGGGCCACAGTGCACGGGTATATCCATTTGCATGTAATAAGAAGACACGGTCACCTGCTATGACGAGTTCGAACAAAACCCGAACACACACACACGGCTTGCGGTGCCTCACTATTAAGCTGACAACGCGCGGTATTTAAGACACTAACAGGTACACATTGTAGTTAACCTCCTTTCTCTGTACTCGTGTTTAGGGTCTGGAATAAGATGGTATCAAAGCTTGTATATGTCAAATTTAATTTTTCTGGGTACATAAATAATACCTATTTTAACACTAATGACTATATTCTTGCTTCACACGATGGGATATGTACTGGGATTTCTATAATAATAATAATAATAATAATAATAATAATAATAATAATAATAATAATAATAATAATAATAATAATAATAATAATAATAATAATAAAACAAAAACAAAACAACTAACTAAAAAAAACAAAGAAAACAACAATGACCACAAAAATATCCAAACAAGTTACTATATAATTTTTTTTCTTTTTTCCCACGAATATTGGAATGTTCCTCCTCTCACAACCAGGAGGTCAACACGTCCTGCTCTTTACTTTGGTAATGCATAATGTTTAACTTAATCAAGCCCAGACGGAAGGCCTGGTACAGCACGAAGACACAGGGATACTGGGAGGAGGGGAGGAGGAAGAAGAAGGAAGGAGGAGGAGATAAAGAGGGAGGAGTGAGGAGGAGGAGGAGGAGGAAGGGGAGGAGGAGGAGGAGGAGGAGGAGGAGGAGGAGGAGGAGGAGGGAGGAGGAGGAGGAGGAGGAGGAGGAGGGAGGAGGAGGAGGAGGAGGAGGAGGAGGAGGAGGAAGGAGGAGGAGGAGAGAGTCAAACACCTATTTTACTCAGCCAGGTGACGAATCAAATTAAGGAGATTTTTTACACACACACACAATACACACACACACACACACACACACACGATGGTAAGTGACTCTGTGTTTTATTTCTGGAAAGATATTTTTATTCTGATTGGATGTGTGTAAAGTAATAAGTTTTAAGTAGTGAGTTTATGAAGTCTTGTGTAATGTATCAGAACTTCTCCAAATCAGGTATAAAACAACTTGTAAAAACACCAGCTGATCTCGTTGAGTTATTGAAATCGGTCAAACACCACCTTCAAATCAGGTAAATCACCATTGTCGTTTTGAGGTTTAATGAAATCAGGTTGAATACAAATTTACATCAAATGGCAATTGGAATCAAGTGTATAGGCGCGTGTGTGTGTGTTGGGTTCATTGACCTGACCTGACCTTAGAGTAGGAGGGTCATGGAAAGAGAGGGAAGGTCAGGGGTAGAAGGAGAAGAGGGAGGAGGGAAGAAGGAAGAGAGGGAGGGAGGAGGGAAGGAGGAGGAGAGGTAGGGGAGGGGGAGGGAGGTGTGAAGGGGAGTGGCGAGGTAGGGGGAGTGAAGAGGAGGGGGAGAGGAAGAATGTTGCATTATAAGGTTGTCTCAAAAGTTTTAAGCCAAAAAACAATTAGAACGAATACATAGTAAAGGACACACACACACACACAAGAGTGCACATTGTCATTTTAAAGCAAATGATCGTAACTTGTATATATAGTATAATTAATTAAGTGTCATTATTGTTCTCACTACCCAGACGGAATAAAAATGAATTACTGTGACTGTAGTGATTATTGTGACGACGTGTGTGTGTGTGTGTGTGTGTGTGTGTGTGTGTGTGTGTGTGTGTGTGTGTTTTGTGGTGTGGTGTGGTGTGTGTGGGGTGTTGGGTTAATTAGTTTTTTGTGGCGGTTGTCTGAGTCCTGTAAATCAAGACCAGGGTTTGTGGGGGTTGGTGGGTTGTGTTTTGGTTTTTTTGTTGTTTTGTGTTGTGGTTTTTTTTTTACTAAATCCTTAGCTTTGGTAAATCAGCACTTTGATGTTTGTTGTCCAAAATTTATGTTTGTCAATCCTACATTTTGAAAAACTCTAAACTTTGGACCAGGTTTCAATGCTTCTGGCAGAGACTTATAGTTTGGTGCCAAGTTTTTATGCTGGGACCAATTGTCTTCAACTTTTGGTTTTTTTTTAAGGTGAATATTTTTGTTATGATGACATATTTTTGCCTGGGCTGTGATGTTGTTGGTTGTCCTGCAACTGTTGCTGTGACGTGCAGGACGGTGGCATCTACCTTTATCTATTTTATATAAGGGAGGGAGGTGGGGACTAAGGGTGTTGGGGGGGGGGGAGATGTGTGGGTTTGGGGGGGAGAGAGGGTGAGAGGAGGTGGAGGAAAGGAGGAAAAGATGGCGATGAAGGAAGAAAGGAAGGAAAGGAGAGGTGGGGATAGGAGGAAAGAAAGGAAAATAGAGACGGAAAGAGGGTGGGGTGAGTAAGTGAGAGAGGGAGAGAGAGGGAGGGGGGGGGGGGGGGGGGGTTGGGGGGGGGGGGGGGGGTGGAGAGGTTTCAGGTATATTGAGTACTTCATAAATGCGACCATATCCTTTATTATTGACCTCCCACAGCAGATATACTGCATGGATGATGAATGATTACAGTGACTTTTGGCTTTGAATTATGTCTGATATTAACTAATTGGACAAATAGATCAGTTAATTATCTCATTCTTAAATGTTTAATGTTTATTTGTGGCATTGATCTTATGATTAGAGACGGATATTAACGTGTGTAATTTGGAAATAATTAAGACCTGTGGTAGAGTTTCATCAGGTATTTGCATTGGTTGTTGAGATGGTGACAGACAGGGGAGGGGTGGGTGGTTAGGTGGATGCTATAGTTTCTGACTTTAAGAACGTGGGGATAATATTATTGAGGGGAAACGAAGAGGGGAAGAAGGGTGGTGGGGAGACGTAACAGAGAGCTAGAAGGGAAGGAGACGTAAGAAATAAGGTGAGTGGTGTAAAATTATAGAACAATTCAGAAAACCAGAGAGAGAAAATACAATAACAGAGAAATAAAACATGAAAAACACTAAAGAAAGACGTGGATAAAAGAGTCACAAGAAAAAAAAACACACAAATAGGAGAGAGTAAGATAATATGAGACACAAAAGGCTGAGAGTAAAGGAAAAGTGATAGTGAGGAATGGCAAATAGAGGAAAGGAGGAGATAGAAGGGAAATACAAGAAAACACAAGAATAAACGACAGGGTGAAAGAAGACAAGAACATAGACATGGAAATGGAGGAGAAAGAGAAAGGAGGAA
>NW_024727438.1:50000-57485 GCF_018991925.1 Homarus americanus
TTCTTCTTCTTCTTCTTCTTCTTCTTCTTCGTCTTCTTCTTCTTCTTCTTCTGCTTCTTCTTCTTCTTCTTCTTCTTCTTCTTCTTCTGTTTGACTTGCCATTGCATCATCATCATTTTTGTTGTTGTTGTTTGTGTTTTTGTTGTTCTTGTTCTTCTGTTTCCTCTTTCCTGTTATTGTCTTTTGTATTTTTATGTCCTTTATTTGTCTTCTTTTCTTTATTTCTTTTCCTGGTTATAGCTATTACAAATATATTCTCTCTCTCTCTCTCTCTCTCTCTCTCTCTCTCTCTCTCTCTCTCTCTCTCCTCCATTCTTTCACCTACATTCTAACATAATTCTTACTCGTTCTCCGTCCCCTTCCTATTTACCCCGTTATCAGTCTCCTCTCTATTCACCGTGATCTCTTTTATGGCCCCTCAGTTCCCTCCTTCACTTCCCCTCCCCTCCCTCTCCTCACCACCACTTTACTCCACCTCATTATCTCCCCCTCTCTTCCTCCCTCTCCTCTCCTTAGATCTCTGTATACATCCTCACTACGTTTTATATTCCTGTACCTCCCTCTATCTTCACTCTCACTGGTTTCCCCCTCCCACCACCACTCCTATCCCTCTCCTATCTCCCACTCATCCGCTTACATCTCTCTCTCTCTCTACCTCTCCTCCACCCTTTACAACCTTGGCCATCCTCATCCTCATCCTCATCCTCATCCCCATCCTCCATCCTTCCCTACAACTCTCCTCTAAACATCGTACCCTCTAACTCAACCCCTACCCTTTCCATCTCTCCCTCCTACAACCGTTCCTTTCCTTCCCTCCCTTGCCTCACCTCCCTTCTCTTCCCCACCATTCCCTTGAGCCCATCCTCCCCTTCCTTAGAATCAAAGAAGCGCTCGGTGTGAGTAATTGAACAAGGACATGCGTGCTCCGAATGTCCGAGTCTTCACAGATCACATGACGACTCTAGCACGACCCAGGGGAAGGGGGGACGACCCAAAGGATAGACCATTGAAAGGGGACGACCCAAAGAATAGACCATTGAAAGAGGACGACCCTGTGGCTAGACCAATAGAAAGGGACGACTCAAGGACGACTAAGGGACTACACCAATGGAAGAGAACGACTTAAGGACGACCAGAGACGACCTATAAACGACACCAGTGGAAGAGAAAGGGCGAAGAGATGGAAGGAAAAGAATATTATGGAACAGCAACCAAACGGAAGAAAGAGGAGATGAAGGGAGGGAGAGAGGAGATGAAGGGAGGGAGAGAGGAGATGAAGAGAGGGAGAGAGGAGGTGAAGAGAGGGAGAGAGGAGGTGAAGAGAGGGAGAGAGGGTATAAAGAGAATGTGTTAAGAGGTGAATAAGTGGGAAGGGGGTTATCGAGTGTGGCAATCAAGTGGAAAAGACCGTGGGAGAGGGAGATTAATGGGAGGGTGGAGGGAGGAAGGTAAGAGGGGTAAGAGAGGGTGGGAAGGGATGTTGGAAGGCAGAGGGAGAGGAGTGAGAGAAGGAAAGGGGAAGAGGAAAGACGCAAAGACACCGAATGAAGGAGAATGCGAGAAAAATTAAAAAATATATACACAGGAAAAAAGTGAATAACAAGAAAGAGAGAAAAGAGAGGATTGGAACACGGAGGAGGGAACAGGAGGGAGAGGAACAAGAGGAAAGAAGAAGAATTGGAACAAGGAAGAGGGAACAATAAGGACTGGAATAAGGACAATATCTCCCTCATCCAATTTAAACATCATAAATAATCTCCCCATCTCCTAGAAACATCATAAATAATCTCCCCATCTCCTAGAAACATCATAAATAATCTCCCCATCTCCTAGAAACATCATAAATAATCTCCCCATCTAGAAAAATCAGAAATTATCACCCCATCTCCAAGAAACATAGGAAATAATCTCCCCAATTCCACTACAGGCTTCTCGACATCTCAAAAAATTTCTCTCTATATAGAAATTATTTCCCTCAGTATCCCCAAACGCCGACATAAATAATCTCTGTATATATTTCCAGATGACCGATACTGTAGAGATAATTCCATCCAGATACATAGGAAATTTTCTCTCACTTGTCTCAGTCAGGTTAATATTGCTATTATTATCCATTCTGTATTGGTAATTTTTCTGGCTAAATAAAACTGTTTCAATATCATTACCAATAACATGTAACAAGACCCTAGCTAAGAAATAAACTCTACACTGTACAAGTCCCACTAAGCGATAATTTATGTGAGTACACTACGAGTCCTACTGAATAATTAATCTCTAGTCCTATTTCCGGAGGGGGGGTGAGCGCTGCAGAAATAATCCAGGGGTGAAGGTGGGGGGGGAGGGGTTGAAAGAGGGGAGGGGGGAGGGGTGTATCGACTCGCACAGTGCCAGACGTTCCTCAACTTCTAATTAACCTGAACTGAGGAACAACATGCAGAAACTTGCTTGAAATTCCTCCCAGAGTAACTTGACAGAAGCGGTGGCGGCGTCTCCCTATAACCCCCGCCCCTTCCCCTCCTTTCCCCCGTCTCTCTTGGGAGGTGAGGTGAGGTAAGAGGGAGGGGAGGTGTGGTGTATGGTGGAAGGGAGAGAGGAGTATGAAGTGTGGTGCCTGGAGAAGGAGTGGAAGAGGGGATGGTAGGGAAGCGGGCAGGGTTAAAGGGGTACCCGGTAACATAACTCTGGTCACTAAAGTTGTAAGTATCGCTTGAGTGGTTCATCATAAGTACAGTCTTCTGGTACTCGTAAAAAATAAAAACAGTAAACAAAAATCAGCGAAGTGTGTTTACAAATAATGGAAGTAAACATATAAATAATATATCTGCTGATAATTTACAATAACATATTTTACATCGAAGTAGCCATCAAATTCAGAAATACATTTAACCCCTTGAATATAATAACTAAACACCTTGAGTACGATAACTAGACACATTAGGTACTCAAGGGGTTAACATTATCGTACTCAAATGGTTAATCATCGTACTCAATGGATTTATCATTGTACTTTAGGGATTTATCATCATCGTACTCAAGGGGTTAACATCCTCGTACTCAAAGGGTTTATCAACGTATTCAAGGGGTTTATCGTCGTACTTTAGGGATTTACCATCATCGTACTCGTGGGATTTACCATCGTATTCAAGGCCAACTTCCAAGTCACTGTGACCATGGAAAAGTAATTTATAAACAGGATTAAAAAGCAGCCGTCTTGACCACACAAACATCTCAATATACGCACCAAGGATGGCAGACCTAGCGTAGAGTACTGGCGACCCTCTCACGGCACTTACCTGCGAGAGAATCATAAGGTTAACATAACAAAGTAGGTAGTCACAATCTTATCAATGCTTACCTGTACAAAATAAAAGGTGATCACTCTTGCATACCTCATCTCACTTTTGCACACCTCATCTCACTTTTGCACACCTCATCTCACTCTTGCACACCTCATCTCACTCTTGCACACCTCATCTCACTTTTGCACACCTCATCTCCTCTTGCACACCTCATCTCACTTTTGCACACCTCATCTCACTCTTGCACACCTCATCTCACTCTTGCACACCTCATCTCACTCTTGCACACCCCTATCTCTCCCTTACCTCACAGGCCTCACATAAGAGTACTTGTCTCTCATCTCACTCTTGTTATACACCTCCACCTGGGTCTCTTTAGCGTGTCTTTTGTGATCAAGGTTTAGAGACAAAAGTCGTGAAACTCAGACGATAAAATGAGACAACATGTTCATTAAAAGTTTGATGGGGTAAATATTTGGTCCTGGCTTGAGGCGGAGATTGTCAACTTGTGATGGTGTTTTTTTTGTGGGGAGAGATAAAAAGATAGACATCAGGAGAGATGCGAGTCAATAGAAGAATAAAACTAAGACGAAGAAATTAATGAATAACGAAGATGAAAATGCAAAGATGTCAGAAAGAACATGAAGTAAATAAACAAGAAATATCATAGGCCGGAGGTGGAAAAATAACCAGAGGGAATAAACGAGGGGAAAAAACAGGGAAAAAAGGAATGTAGGTCAACAACAAGATGAAATAACAACTATCGACAACACCAGTTAACTGTGAACGAAATACAATATTGGGCAGTTTTTGGAGAGGAGAGAGTACATGTCATCTCAGAACACAATCCTGGACAGAAGTTAAGGACCTCACCTCCTCAACTCCCGACGGCTCTCAGGAGGATGGGGAGGAGAGGGATGGAGAGGGAAAGAATGAGAGCGAGTGGAGAGTAGAATAGAAGGGGAAAGGAAGAGGTAGTGGGGTGGGGGAGGGTGGGGAGGGTGTAGGTGGGGAGGAGACAGTGAGAGGAGGAAGAAGTATTGGTTCAGGGAGGAGGAAGAGGAAGGTGGTATGGGAAAGGAGGAGGAAGGAGAGGGAGAGAGGTGATCAAGTGGGGGACAAGTGGACTGGAGCGTATGAGGGACCGTGTCTGGAATAATCTTACACACACACACACACACACACACACACACACACACACACACACACACACACACACAGAGGATGGAGAAAATCAGATATCCGATATATTGTATCAACGTCTTCAAGTGTCCTTATCCACAAATTAGAAATAGATACACGAAGAGTTTCCTTCGCGGATTAAATAATTACAGTGTGGATACGCGAAATATTTCAGCACGGGGGTGGGGGAGGTGGCTCTGATATCTTTATATTAGGGTAATTACTGTATCTGTCTTAATGATACAGTCAACCTGGGAGTTACTGTACCTGTACTTTATGATAGTTACCACCTGGGAGTTACTGTACCTGTCCTTAATGATACAGTCACCACCTGGGAGTTACTGTACCTGTACTTTATGATACAGTCACCACCTGGGAGTTACTGTACCTGTACTTTATGATACAGTCACCATCTGGGAATTACTGTACCTGTACTTTAGGTGTCAGAATCAAATTGGTGAAAGCTATTCGAATTTTAAAGAAAATTTGTGGATGTTGATGGATGATGGCGGATGTTTGTGGATGTTGACGGATGTTTGTGGCTATTTGTTGCCATATGTGGATGTTTGTAGAAATTTGCGGATGTTTGTCACTGTTTGTGGATGCTGGCGGATGTCTGTGGATGGTGTGGAAGACCTTGAGTGGAGCTAAAACTGGTAACATGAGCCGTGGGTCGACTCAGGGTCCATTCTGGAGACAACAATCAAGACACAACCTTTCACACCACCACAACACACCCACCACAACACACCCACCACAACTGCCCAGCCCCTGGCCACCACCACTCACCCCTAGCCCACAACCCACCACAACACACCCTAACCCCCACAACACACACCCACACAACACACCCACCACTACACACCACAACCCCCACAACCCACCCACCACAACACACCCAACCCCCCACCACAACCTCCCCACCACAACACACCCACCACAACACACCCACAACCCACCCACACAACCACCCACCACAGCACACCCCACAACCCCCACCACAACAGACCCACAACCCCGACCACAACACCCCACAACCCCACACACAACACACCCACAACCCCCACCCACCCCACAACACATCCACCACAACACACCCCAGCCCACCCATGCAACACACCCACAACCCCCACAGCTCACCCACTTAAACTTCCCATAACCCCACCACAACACACCCACCACAACTAACACCCACCTCCACCACTCCATCATACCTCCACCACCTCAAGACGATGGTCCCCTCCACCACCACCTTCCATCATACCTCCATCACCACTCCATCGTACCTCTCCACCACAGCAGGACGATGGTCCTCCACCACCTGCTCTCCATTTCCACATTGGGGCGGTGGTCCTCCACCACCACACTCCATCATACCTCCACCGTCACTCCTTCATCCTCCTCATCACCCCATCATGCCTCCACCACAGCTTAGGATGGTCCCCTCACCACCACTCCATCATACCTCCTCCCAACTCCATCATAATGCTCTGTGAAATCTGCTCCAGTGCTCACTCACAGCTTTGCTCACACTTCATCTCTGGTTTCTGCCTCTCACTCACCCCTCCTGAGTCCCTCCACTCTCACTACACAGACCCTTTCCACGCATCCTCAACAGTCCTTCCTCATCCCGCCACAGTCCCTCCCTCATCTGTGATCTCCCTCCCATGGCAAAGTCCCCTCCACTCGCAGCCAAAGTCCCTTCCACTCACGCAGTCTGATCTTCCACTCACCTCTTTACAATCCTCCACGTCTGTCCCTCTCCCTACGCCACAACAGTCCTTCCTGGCCCGTCAGTCTGCAGCCCACTCGTCTGCCATGTCCTTCAGCTCACACTACCACAGTCTTCTCCCTGCCACCAGTCCTTTCCCTCACGTAGTCTCAGTGTTTTCACATTGTGACAGTCCCTCAGCTCACACCACCACAGTCTCCATCCCTCACTAACATAATTCACACTCACACCACCAGTCCTCACACCACGGCTACCTTTGTCACCGTCACCATCACTACTTGCAATTTCACCACCATCTCAGCCACCATCACAAACCAGTCCACCACAGTGCCACCATCATCTCCACCATCACCGCTACCATCATCATCCACCATCATCATCATCCACCATCATCACCACCACAGTCCTGCATCATCTCCACTATCACCACTACCATCATCATCACCACCACAATCACCACCATCATCTCCACCATCACCACTACCATCATCGCCACCATCATCATCACCATCATCATCACCATCTCAACCACCATCATCTCCACCATCACCGCCATCATCACCACCATCATCACCACCACAGTCACCACCACCATCATCACCACCACCACCATCATCACCACCATCATCATCACCACCAGTCACCACATCATCACCACCACAGTCACCATCACCACCACAATCACCACCATCATCTCCACCATCACCACTACCATCATCACCACTATCACCACCACCACAGTCACCACCACCATCATCACCACCACAACCATCATCACCAACACAGTCACCACCACCATCACCATCACCACCACCATCATCATCACCACCATCACCACCATCACCACAATTTTGATCCCCACACTCATACATTTACCGATGGTGTAGGCGGCTACTTGGCTCAGCACCTAACACACACGTTCCCAATATTTTCAGTCGTTCAGTGGGAAGATGAAGCCAGGCAGCACGTCTCCCACCCACTCCTACCACCCACCCATAACACCATTCTCAACCAACCTCCCTTAATCCCAACCTCCCTTACCACCCTTCCGTACCAACCTCCACCCACCCAACCCCACCCCCTACCAACCTCCACCCACCCCCCACCCCCACCCCAGCCACCCTCCCTCCACCTACTTTACCTGGAGATGTTACAACACGGGGTATGCCTGCTGAGAGCGCCTGAGTGCTGGTATAAGTCTTTATCATTGGGTCTTTGTCTCGTCCGCTCTGGAAGTTAACAAGGTTCCTGGTTTTAGTTTATCCTGACTGA
>NW_024727439.1:0-13902 GCF_018991925.1 Homarus americanus
GGGATACATTCCTGGACCCATAGTTTAGGTTAGGTTAAAGCCCATACAAAACAACAATAATATCCCATATATAACAAATAATGTAATTAAGTGATGTTAAACAATATATAAGGATAAAAATAATGTAAAAAATGGGATTTTAATTACAAGTTTTTGTGGTGAATGTATTGGGATCCCGTTCATAAGTGCGGGTGATGGTAAGTCTGACGGTCGTAACTCGGGGACTGCCTGTATACACTTTATGTTTGCCCATGATGTGCCACAAACATTAATATCTTACAGAATGAGATATAAGTATTTAAACTATTGCTGAATATTTTATTACAACCCCAATATTGTAGAACAAGTGTACAGTAATGGCTGGTCTTCAGATACTGTATGTGGATGTCTTAAATTAATATTGCTGTAATTGCCCTAAAATTCATTATGAGTAAAGAAGCATTTAAATAATAAGTTTTGTATTTATGGAATTTAATGAGCAGAAGATTCCATGGCTGGTTTATATTTTGAGTTGAGAGCCAAATGTTAGATTGGTCTGGACGACGCCCGGGGAGGAGCCAAGGTAATATTTATGATAATTTACTGTTTTATGACCGTAATTAATGCTGGAAATGATTCTAGATAGAATATTATTAAACAACATGATGGCAAGGGTTGAAGGTGACTGCCAATAACTCATAGAGATGAGTATTTTGTATAAATTTGGGTCACTTGTATATTACATTGTGTATACAGTGAACTGGAATCATAATATATTATTTATTGACATCATATCAATATTGTCTCCATATTACAAGTCCTACTGCGTCCCGAGAGACACGAGTGCCAGTGTATTACGTTGGTACTCGTGTCACGCAGAACACACTATAACTTGTGGTATGGAGACAATATTTATATGATTTAAGGACTGGGAGTTAGCACCACCAAAGAGTGGGTAGCATACAAGAATTAAATCTAAATTATTATGTATAAGTAGGAGGTGACATAGTGGTCAGTGACTCTTCCTGTGGTAGGAGGTCCCTGACAGTGGGACAGTCAAGGCAGTAGTGTTGAGGGAAGTTAGCATTGGGACAGTTACTGAGTTTACAGGAAGAGAAGTGCAGGCCATCTCCCACCTCAGATACTAACCTAATGCTAAAAGAGACAACATTATATCTGCTGACCATAAGTCCACGTCGACGATACTTGTGTGGACGAGGAAGAAAGTGATCATAGTTTTGGGTGGATATATCTTCAGCCAGTTCACTATGCCTGTGATGGATTGTAGGGAGAAGAGCGGCTTAACGTATTCCTTCTCAATAGGGTCATGTTGGGCTTATATTGAGGCCTAACAGATCATGGTTGGACAGTCAGAGTTTGGAGAATCAGTTATTGATTAATCTCTTTTTTTTTTCTTTTTACTTTTATCCTCTTCACCACTGAACGACTCGTTAGCTGCTTGGGAGATCGGTCACGTCTGCGTTACGCACTGTTGGGAAGTACTGGCCTTGAACTGGCTCCTGAATGTACCTGAACCTGCTCCAGTGTTGGTCAAGTCTGGTCTTGAAACAGCTCACACTCGGTGCCGTCACAACACTCTGGTAGATTGTTCCAAGAATTCACAACTCTCACTCCGAAAAAGTTTGCCCTCACAGTTTTCTGGACTTGTGGCTTCTTCAACCTTGAGCTGTGACCCCTTGTGGGGCGAGCGTCTGCGAGCTCCAGGTAAGGACACTCGACTGAGTAGTGCCCCTTGAGATGCTTATTCACCTCAGTTAGGTCCCCACTTGCCCGTCTGTAGTATAAGCTAGACAAGTTCAGGCGCTCCAATCTCTCAGGGTAGCTGATGAGTCGTAGTGCAGGCCCCAGTCTGGTGGCCCTCCTTTGAACATTTTCTCGGGGATCAGACGGGTTGAGAGTACTCCAAATGGGGAAGCACTTCACTCTTCAAGATCGTTATGAGGGACGGACCATCTAGATGTCTGAACGACCTTCTTATAAGACATAATAATTTATTTGCCTGATTTACCTTCTTCTCACAATGGCCCGAGAACTTCAGCTCATTGTCAACATACAAACCGAGGTCCTTCTCACATTCAGTCTCACCTAGTGCAGTTTCTTCATCCCGTTGGGACATATGATACGCCTCCTTACCGTTGGCACGCCCCAGGTGCATCCTCTTACACTTCGTGACATTGAATCTCGGCAGCCATTTCTTCGACCATTCTTGGAGCCCACAGAGGTCCTTCTGCAGCTCTTCACAGTCCGCTTGGTTCTTGATTTCGCGAAATAACTCGGCGTCATCGGTAAACATTTGTATGGAGGAGTGTACAACGTCAGGCATGTCATTTATGAAACAAACAACAACAGCGGGCCCAATACACTGTCCTGTGGTACCCCGCTTGTGACAGGTACGGATGATGATTTCGTGCCATTAATCACCACACACTGCTTGCGGTCATGTAGAAAGTCTACTATCCACCCTCGGACATTTCCCCGAATTCGTACCCTTGAGTTTAATTTTCAGCCCAGTACTTGCCAACAGTGCCTAACAGAGACGTGACCGATCGCCCAAGCGGCTAACGAGTCAATCATTTGGTGAAGAGGATGAAAGTAAGTACCAGTAAGTCCTGGCCTCATGTCGCTTCCCATAACAGATTAGGGAAGGTTTTATGCTATTGTTACACTTTCCTGGATAAATTCTGGATAATACTATTCCTAATAAGTAAAAAAGTAAATTATTGACCTCCCGAACGGCTAGTAAGCAGATAAATGCTGAAAAATAAATCATTTTAAGCTTGGCATGATGTGTTATTGATAGACGTCGCTTATACAACAAAACCAAGACGAGGACGATACTCTATTGTTTAGTTATTTCACCATTTATCTGTTTATTTGCTATTCTGGCATTTAGTTCCGTATTTTATTAATTAATTATCACCTTAACTGTCCCGTGTTAGTACAGGAGGAACAGTAATTGGTAAAAAACACTAAATAACACCACGTTTTATTCTCAGGCTGTGGGACTTGAACACAGGACAAAATGATGAACGCCTTACATTATTACCAAAAGATATTAATATATCTAACATTAATATACAATATAAAACTATTTTATTTTTTTATCGTAGTAAAGTTAATTTATCATAATATAAGTCATTAAATTAGTTTATTAACACACTAAGACCATTGCGGCATGTTGGTGATCAACAACCAAAACTATTGTAAACAAACACGAGTGAGGCAGAACTTCTTCCTATTATTATGGCTAATTATCACCTTATTAGTTATTGGATAATGACTAATTCAGGTAAGTGTGTTGATTATAATACTAGTAACATATTTTATAGAGTTTAATATAGGAGTGAGTTGTTTAATGGTTATAATGAACTGTTATGTGTTGGTCCGGGATGATAATGGCGTCGGTGCTAAGAATTTTACCTTCATATCCGTCGGAAATGAGTGGTGGAGTTATCACCCTTCCTCCATACAACCTAACCTAACCAACCAAAGAAACCTAACCTATGTATGTCCTTGTTAAGGTAATAACTAGACACAGTACAGTAAGTAACACAAACTTGATCACTTTATTTACCGTATAATATATACTTATAGATATATACTGGTATATTATATATATTGTATGTATATACTGGTATATACCCAGAATATTCACTTAATAGTTGTAAATTAATGGTGTAACCTTCCTGTGCACTCCAGGCAGTCGTGACGATTGAGTCAACTACCTGGTCATCATCTGTGTTTTGTAAAAAAATATATAACCTGCCACAGACTACCCCAGGCTGATATAACCTGCCACAGACTACCTCAGGCTGATATAACCTGCCACAGACTACCTCAGGCTGATATAACCTGCCACAGACTACCCCAGGCTGATATAACCTGCCACAGATTACCCCAGGCTGATATAACCTGCCACAGACTACCCCACGCAGATATAACCTGCCACAGACTACCCCAGGCTGATATAACCTGCCACAGACTACCCCAGGCTGATATAACCTGCCACAGACTACCCCAGGCTGTTATAACACACTGACTGACAACTTGTGCAGAAAAAGGTAAGAATTTAGTCATGTGTGTAATTATGGTGTTGAGGGATAACATTTGTGATATTATTCAAGTAAATATTCCATAAGAAGAGCTGTAGATCACTTGACTTAACCTCTTGAGTACAATTACCTTTGGCCCGACCCAACACCAGACACTGTAGCAAGAGAGACCGCACCACCTCCCCACCTGACACTGTACAGTACTGGGGCTATAGATTATTAGAACACCCGAGATGTATTTGAATTAGGAGTGTACAATATGAATACAGTACCATTATTTCCCCATAGATTCTACTGCTATAAAGATCATCAGGTGCACCATGCTAAATACTGATAGTCACCAAAATGTTGGATGTTGTCCAGTCTTTGTTCACTAAGATGTATCTAAGACCGACTGGCCCACTGGCTCACCGACCCATCGGCAATATGCCCAAACTCCCGATGGGCCAGTCCGTCACTGGGTGACGATGTGTCATAAACCCTCATTAGCTGTAATTAAACCTTTGTAATTACTTTTAGAATATTTTCATTTTACACAAGTTGATTTAGTCACTTGTAGTTTTCATTTATAAATTGTAATTTTTATAAAAATATTATCTAAGGCAAAATATTTTGTTTCAGATACTGTGATGTCACATCTCAAGACCAAGTGTAACTAAGTAGAAGTTCACAATGTCAAGCAGAGATAAAAAGTTCTCCTGTGAGGAATGTGGCAAACAGTTTTGTTTAAAGTCAACTCTTCAGACACATTTACTTATACACAATGGTATGAAGGAGTTTGAATGTGAGGAATGTGGGAAACATTTATCATCTAAGAGTACTCTCAAGAAACACATTCTTGGACACAGTGGAATAAAGAAGTTTGAATGTGAGGAATGTTTGAAATGTTTCTCACGGAAGAGTCATCTTAAGAGACACATTCTTGTACACAATGGTATGAAGGAGTTTGAATGTGAGGAATGTGGGAAATGTTTCTCACAGAAGAGTCATCTCAAGGGACATATTCTTGGACACAATGGTATGAAGGAGTTTGAATGTGAGGAATGTGGGAAATGTTTCTCCCGGAAGGGTCATCTCTGGACACACATTCTTGGACACAGTGGTATTAAACAGTTCAAATGTGAGGAATGTGGGAAATGTTTCTCACGGAAGGGTAATCTCAAGAGACACATTCTTGGACACAATGGTATGAAGGAGTTTGAATGTGAGGAATGTGGGAAATGTTTCTCCCGGAAGGGTTATCTCTGGACACACATTCTTGGACACAGTGGTATTAAACAGTTCAAATGTGAGGAATGTGGGAAATGTTTCTCACAGAAGAGTGATCTTAAGAGACACATTCTTGGACACAATGGTATGAAGGAGTTTGAATGTGAGGAATGTGGGAAATGTTTCTCACATAAGAGTAATCTCATTACACACATTCTTGGACACAGTGGTATAAAGGAGTTTGAATGTGAGGAATGTGGGAAATGTTTCTCAAGCAAGAGTCCTCTCAAGAGACATATTCTTGGACACAGTGGTGTAAAGGAGTTTGAATGTGAGGAATGTGGGAAATGTTTCTCACAGAAGAATGATCTCAAGAGACACATTCTTGGACACAGTGGTATAAAGGAGTTTGAATGTGAGGAATGTGAGAAATGTTTCTCACGCAAGAGTCATCTCAAGAGACATATTCTTGGACACAGTGGTATAAAGGAGTTTGAATGTGAGGAATGTGGGAAATGTTTCTCACGCAAGAGTCATCTCAAGAGACATATTCTTGGACACAGTGGTATAAAGGAGTTTGAATGTGAGGAATGTGGGAAACATTTTGCACAAAAGAGTACCCTCAAGGACCACATTCTTGTACACAGTGGTATAAAGAAGTTTGAATGTGAGGAATGTGGAAAATGTTTCTCACGCAAGGGTCATCTCAAATGTCATAAACTTGTGCATGAAAAAAACAGAATTCAATAAATGTTTGAATGACTTTAACAGAAGGTAAATGTGCCACATAAACTTGAATACAGTGATATACATCAATATAAAACCACTTGAACAAACTCCATGAATGTAGCAGAAATAAAGACAAGTGACAAATGCCACTTTTATAGATATCAAACACAAGTTATAATTATTTGCTTTTAAGATGTAAATTTCTTCTACCATGGCCTTAGTGTATACATTTGGTGTTGGTTAAATATCACTCATAATAATTCTCCATTTTGTTTCATCAGCCTTTTTAATGTTATTTACAGTACAGTAGTAAGCAAAGGTAAAACTTATCATCTTTGTGCTTAAAATTTCATCTTCACTAGATAAGCTTTGTTGAACATTGATGAACTCTCATTTACTATAATTTGTGCATCAGTAGTTATGTCAACTATGTACGTCTGTCTTTATTTACACTTGACGTAAGTTTTGTTACAAGTACATACATTAACACGGGTAGTAAATCATCTTGGTAAAGTAGTACAGTGGTGGTAGACCATTTGTTATAGTCAAGGTGTTGTCACTATCTCACGGAAACTCTTCAATCTCTGTTGAAATTGTACGTAAATATTTGATAAGTTTTGCTCAACTCTGACGAGATATTTTGATATTTTATCTTGACTAAAATGGTTGGTAGTTTTGATTCATGTTTTAAATATATTCTTTCATCACTTACAGATATATGGTACCATTGTCTGGTAAATAATGGTTAGGGTTCATATATAGTACCTGGTGTTATGGGGCAGATGAACTTTAACACCTCTTAACTGTATATAATATCATGTTTAATATATTGTTCAGTTAGCATCTTGGACCTTAGTTAGGTAACTCTTCTTGGTTATATATAAATTCATCCTTGGAACAGTCATTTTCTTATAGTAGCCAATGCTGAAATGTCAAACTCTGGGTTAAAATTAATTGTTTGATCATGTCAAGCAGAAGACTTGTTTAAATTAACATACAGTTTTTAGATATTTGCTGTTCTTATATACAACTTTTCCTAATAGTACTGGCATGTGTTTATCTAGCAATGGTGTTTTAAAAAATGATTGCTACAAGAATGTCATTAATTTTGTGCACCTGAATATATAGTTTTATGTTAATACAGGCTGTCCCCAACTTACAACAGGGATACATTCCTGGACCCATAGTTTAGGTTAGGTTAAAGCCCATACAAAACAACAATAATATCCCATATATAACAAATAATGTAAATAAAGTGATGTTAAACAATATATAAGGATAAAAATAATGTAAAAAATGGGATTTTAATTACAAGTTTTTGTGGTGAATGTATTGGGATCCCGTTCATAAGTGCGGGTGATGGTAAGTCGGACGGTCGTAACTCGGGGACTGCCTGTATACACTTTATGTTTGGCCATGATGTGTCACAAACATTAATATCTTACAGAATGAGATATAAGTATTTAAACTATTGCTGAATATTTTATTACAACCCCAATATTGTAGAACAAGTGTACAGTAATGGCTGGTCTTCAGATACTGTATGTGGATGTACTAAATTAATATTGCTGTAATTGCCCTAAAATTCATTATGAGTAAAGAAGCATTAAAATAATAAGTTTTGTATTTATGGAATTTAATGAGCAGAAGATTCCATGGCTGGTTTATATTTTGAGTTGAGAGCCAAATGTTAGATTGGTCTGGATGATGCCCGGGGAGGAGCCAAGGTAATATTTATGATAATTTACTGTTTTATGACCGTAATTATTGCTGGAAATGATTCTAGATAGAATATTATTAAACAACATGATGGCAAGGGTTGAAGGTGACTGCCAATAACTCATAGAGATGAGTATTTTGTATAAATTTGGGTCACTTGTATATTACATTGTGTATACAGTGAACTGGAATCATAATATATTATTTATTGACATCATATTTATATTGTCTCCATATTACAAGTCCTACTGCGTCCCGAGAGACACGGGTACCAGTGTATTACATTGGTACTCGTGTCACGCAGAACACACTATAACTTGTGGTATGGAGACAATATTTATATGATTTAAGGACTGGGAGTTAGCACCACCAAAGAGTGGGTAGCATACAAGAATTAAATCTAAATTATTATGTATAAGTAGGAGGTGACATAGTGGTCAGTGACTCTTCCTGTGGTAGGAGGTCCCTGACAGTGGGACAGTCAAGGCAGTAGTGTTGAGGGAAGTTAGCATTGGGACAGTTACTGAGTTTACAGGAAGAGAAGTGCAGGCCATCTCCCACCTCAGATACTAACCTAATGCTAAAAAAGACAACATTATATCTGCTGACCATAAGTCCACGTCGACGATACTTGTGTGGACGAGGAAGAAAGTGATCATAGTTTTGGGTGGATATATCTTCAGCCACTTCACTATGCCTGTGATGGATTGTAGGGAGAAGAGCGGCTTAACGTATTCCCTCTCAATAGGGTCATGTTGGGCTTATATTGAGGCCTAACAGATCATGGTTGGACAGTCAGAGTTTGGAGAATCAGTTATTGATTAATCTCTTTTTTTTTCTTTTTACTTTTATCCTCTTCACCACTGAACGACTCGTTAGCTGCTTGGGAGATCGGTCACGTCTGCGTTACGCACTGTTGGGAAGTACTGGCCTTGAACTGGCTCCTGAATGTACCTGAACCTGCTCCAGTGTTGGTCAAGTCTGGTCTTGAAACAGCTCACACTCGGTGCCGTCACAACACTCTGGTAGATTGTTCCAAGAATTCACAACTCTCACTCCGAAAAAGTTTGCCCTCACAGTTTTCTGGACTTGTGGCTTCTTCAACCTTGAGCTGTGACCCCTTGTGGGGCGAGCGTCTGCCAGCTCCAGGTAAGGACACTCGACTGAGTAGTGCCCCTCGAGATGCTTATTCACCTCAGTTAGTTCCCCACTTGCCCGTCTGTAGTATAAGCTAGACAAGTTCAGGCGCTCCAATCTCTCAGGGTAGCTGATGAGTCGTAGTGCAGGCCCCAGTCTGGTGGCCCTCCTTTGAACATTTTCTCGGGGATCAGACGGGTTGAGAGTACTCCAAATGGGGAAGCACTTCACTCTTCAAGATCGTTATGAGGGACGGACCATCTAGATGTCTGAACGACCTTCTTATAAGACATAATAATTTATTTGCCTGATTTACCTTCTTCTCACAATGGCCCGAGAACTTCAGCTCATTGTCAACATACAAACCTAGGTCCTTCTCACACACAGTCTCACCTAGTGCAGTTTCTTCATCCCGTTGGGACATATGACACGCCTCCTTACCGTTGGCACGCCCCAGGTGCATCCTCTTACACTTCGTGACATTGAATCTCGGCAGCCATTTCTTCGACCATTCTTGGAGCCCACAGAGGTCCTTCTGCAGCTCTTCACAGTCCGCTTGGTTCTTGATTTCGCGAAATAACTCGGCGTCATCGGTAAACATTTGTATGGAGGAGTGTACAACGTCAGGCATGTCATTTATGAAACAAACAAATAACAGCGGGCCCAATACACTGTCCTGTGGTACCCCGCTTGTGACAGGTACGGATGATGATTTCTTTTACTTTTTACTTTTATCCTCTTCGCCACTGATCGGCTTGTTAGCCGCTTGGGCGATCGGTCACGACTCTTTTCCTTTATATTCTTCACCAAAAGGTCGGCTCGCTAGCCGCCCGGGCGATCGGTCACGTCTCTGTCACGCACTGTTGGCAAATACTGGGCATGCACCGGCTCCTGAATGTACCTGAACCCGCTCCAGTGTTGGTCAAGTCTTCTCTTGAAAGAGCTCACACTCGGTGCCGTCACAACACTCTCTGGTAGATTGTTCCAAGAGTTTACAACCCTCACTCCGAAAAAGTTTGCCCTCACGGTTTTCCGGACTTGCGGCTTCTTCAATCTTGAGCTGTGACCCCTTGTGGGGCGAGCGTCCGCCAGCTCCAAGTAAGGACACTCAACTGAGTAGTGCCCCCTGAGATGCTTATAAACCTCAACTAGGTCCCCCCTTGCCCGTCTGTAGTATAAGCTAGGCAAGTTCAGGCGCTCCACTCGCAGGGTAGCGAGATTGGAGCGCCTGAACTCCATTAATCTCACACACTGCTTGCGGTCATGTAGAAAGTCTACTATCCACGCTAGGACTTGCCAACAGTGCCTAACAGAGACGTGACCGATCGCCCAAGCGGCTAACGAGTCAATCATTTGGTGAAGAGGATGAGAGTAAGTACCAGTAAGTCCTGGCCTCATGTCGCTTCCCATAACAGATTAGGGAAGGTTTTATGCTATTGTTACACTTTCCTGGATAAATTCTGGATAATACTATTCCTAATAAGTAAAAAAGTAAATTATTGACCTCCCGAACGGCTAGTAAGCAGATAAATGCTGAAAAATAAATCATTTTAAGCTTGGCATGATGTGTTATTGATAGACGTCGCTTATACAACAAAACCAAGACGAGGACGATACTCTATTGTTTAGTTATTTCACCATTTATCTGTTTATTTGCTATTCTGGCATTTAGTTCCGTATTTTATTAATCAATTATCACCTTAACTGTCCCGTGATAGTACAGGAGGAACAGTAATTGGTAAAAAACACTAAATAACACCACGTTTTATTCTCAGGCTGTGGGACTTGAACACAGGACAAAATGATGAACGCCTTACATTATTACCAAAAGATATTAATATATCTAACATTAATATACAATATAAAACTATTTTATTTTTTTATCGTAGTAAAGTTAATTTATCATAATATAAGTCATTAAATTAGTTTATTAACACACTAAGACCATTGCGGCATGTTGGTGATCAACAACCAAAACTATTGTAAACAAACACGAGTGAGGCAGAACTTCTTCCTATTATTATGGCTAATTATCACCTTATTAGTTATTGGATAATGACTAATTCAGGTAAGTGTGTTGATTATAATACTAGTAACATATTTTATAGAGTTTAATATAGGAGTGAGTTGTTTAATGGTTATAATGAACTGTTATGTGTTGGTCCGGGATGATAATGGCGTCGGTGCTAAGAATTTTACCTTCATATCCGTCGGAAATGAGTGGTGGAGTTATCACCCTTCCTCCATACAACCTAACCTAACCAACCAAAGAAACCTAACCTATGTATGTCCTTGTTAAGGTAATAACTAGACACAGTACAGTAAGTAACACAAACTTGATCACTTTATTTACCGTATAATATATACTTATAGATATATACTGGTATATTATATATATTGTATGTATATACTGGTATATACCCAGAATATTCACTTAATAGTTGTAAATTAATGGTGTAACCTTCCTGTGCACTCCAGGCAGTCGTGACGATTGAGTCAACTACCTGGTCATCATCTGTGTTTTGTAACCTGCCACAGACTACCTCAGGCTGATATAACCTGCCACAGATTACCTCCAGGCTGATATAACCTGCCACAGACTACCTCAGGCTGATATAACCTGCCACAGAGTACCCCAGGCTGATATAACCTGCCACAGACTACCCCAGGCTGATATAACCTGCCACAGAGTACCCCAGGCTGATATAACCTGCCACAGACTACCCAGGCTGATATAACCTGCCACAGACTACCCCAGGCTGATATAACCTGCCACAGACTACCCAGGCTGACAGGCTGATATAACAGACTACCCCAGGCCGATATAACCTGCCACAGACTACCCCAGGCTGATATAACCTGCCACAGACTACCCAGGCTGATATAACCTGCCACAGACTACCCCAGGCTGATATAACCTGCCACAGACTACCCCAGGCTGATATAACCTGCCACAGACTACCCCAGGCTGATATATCCTGTCCCACTGGCTCACCGACCCATCGGCAATATGCCCAAACTCCCGATAGGCCAGTCCGTCACTGGGTGACGATGTGTCATAAACCCTCATTAGCTGTAATTAAACCTTTGTAATTACGTTTAGAATATTTTCATTTTACACAAGTTGATTTACTCACTTGTAGTTTTCATTTATAAATTGTACTTTTTATAACAATATTATCTAAGGCAAAATATTTTGTTTCAGATACTGTGATGTCACATCTCAAGACCAAGTGTAACTAAGAAGAAGTTCACAATGTCAAGCAGAGATAAAAAGTTCTCCTGTGAGGAATGTGGCAAACAGTTTTGTTTAAAGTCTACTCTTCAGACACATTTACTTATACACAATGGTATGAAGGAGTTTGAATGTGAGGAATGTGGGAAACATTTATCATCTAAGAGTACTCTCAAGAAACACATTCTTGGACACAGTGGAATAAAGAAGTTTGACTGTGAGAAATGTGGAAAACGTTTTGCACAAAAGAGTACTCTCAAGAGACACATTCTTGGACATAGTGGAATAAAAAAGTTTCAATGTGAGGAATGTTGGAAATGTTTCTCACAGAAGAGTCATCTTAAGAGACACATTCTTGGACACAGTGGTATAAAGGAGTTTGAATGTGAGGAATGCAAGAAATGTTTCTCACGCAAGAATCATCTCAACAGACACATTCTTGGACACAGTGGTATAAAGGAGTTTGAATGTGAGGAATGTGGGAAATGTTTCTCGAGCAAGAATCATCTCAACAGACACATTCTTGGACACAGTGGTATAAAGGAGTTTGAATGTGAGGAATCTGGGAAATGTTTCTCACACAAGAGTGATCTCAAGGGACACATTCTTGGACACAGTGGTACAAAGGAGTTTGAATGTGAGGAATGTGGGAAATGTTTCTCGCGCAAGAGTGCTCACAAGAGACACATTCTTGGACACAGTGGTATAAAGGAGTTTGAATGTGCGGAATGTGGGAAACATTTTGCAGAAAAGGGTCATCTCACTACACACATTCTTGTACACAGTGGTATAAAGGAGTTTGAATGTGAGGAATGTGGGAAATGTTTCTCACGCAAGAGTGCTCTCAAGAGACACATTCTTGGACACAGTGGTATAAAGGAGTTTGAATGTGAGGAATGTGGGAAATGTTTCTCACAGAAGAATGTTCTCAAGAGACACATTCTTGGGCACAGTGGTATAAAGGAGTTTGAATGTGAGGAATGTGGGAAATGTTTCTCACGCAAGAGTGATCTCAAGGGACATATTCTTGTACACAGTGGTATAAAGGAGTTTGAATGTGAGGAATGTGGGAAATGTTTCTCACGGAAGAGTAATCTCACTACACACATTCTTGGACACAGAGGTATAAAGAAGTTTGAATGTGAGGAATGTGGGAAATGTTTCTTACAAAAGGTTAATCTCAAGAGACACATTCTTGGACACTGTGGTATAAAGGAGTTTGAATGTGAAGAATGTGGGAAATGTTTCTCACGCAAGGGTCATCTCAAATGTCATAAACTTGTGCATGAAAAAAACAGAATTCAATAAATGTTTGAGTGACTTTAACAGAAGGTAAATGTGCCACATAAACTTGAATACAGTGATATACATCAATATAAAACCACTTGAACAAACTCTATGAATGTAGCAGAAATAAAGACAAGTGACAAATGCCACTTTTATAGATATCAAACACAAGTTATAATTATTTGCTTTTAAGATGTAAATTTCTTCTACCATGGCCTTAGTGTATACATTTGGTGTTGGTTAAATATCACTCATAATAATTCTCCATTTTGTTTCATCAGCCTTTTAAATGTTATTTACAGTACAGTAGTAAGCAAAGGTAAAACTTATCATCTTTGTGCTTAAAATTTCATCTTCACTAGATAAGCTTTGTTGAACATTGATGAACTCTCATTTACTATAATTTGTGCATCAGTAGTTGTGTCAACTGTGTATGTCTGTCTTTATTTACACCTGACGTAAGTTTTGTTACAAGTACGTACATTAACACGGGTAGTAAATCATCTTGGTAAAGTAGTACAGTGGTGGTAGACC
>NW_024727440.1:0-12387 GCF_018991925.1 Homarus americanus
AGATACTGCTCCACCATTGGAACCACTTATACGCTGAATGCCCAACACGACCACCACTGCCCTGTCACTGCCCCACCACCACCACTGCTCCGCCACTGCCCCACCACCACTCTGACGCCACTGCCCTCACCACCCACCACTGCCCAACCACTGCCCCACCCCAGTCACTGTTCCCACCACAGCCAGTGACTCCACCACACCATTGGCCCTCCACCACCACCACACAGCCACTGACCCACCACAGCCACTGATCCAACAAATTCACCACAGATCCAACTACAACCACCACTGACCCAACACGACTGGCCAGCCACAGATCCATCACACCACCACTGCAACTGCGCCACAACCACAGTGATCACCTACCGGACACTGATCACACATCACCAACACAGCCACTGACCCACCACCACCCACAACCCCACAGCCCCACCACAACCACTTCCTCCACCCCCACCACACCCACCACTGCCCCACACCACCACACCACGCCACCACACACCACCAACACAAAACCACTCAACCACCGCCTACCACCACACCACAGCCCAATTAATCACCCACCACCGCCCCACCAACACCATCACAACCAAGCCTCCCAACACGACCACTGACCCACCACAGCCACTGACAACAACCACAGCCAATGCAACACCACCACCACTGCCCCACCACAGCCACTGCACACCATCACCACCAACCCGCCCCCACCACTGCAAAACCCGCCCCACCACAGCCACTGCCCGACCACCACCACACACTGCCCCACACCACTGCCACTACCACACCACTGCCCCACCATCACCACCAATGTCCCACCACCACTTCCCACCACCACCACACACTTCTGCCACTGACCACCACAAACTCCCACCACTGCCCCACCAACACTGCAAAATCGTCCCACCACCACTGCTCCCCAAGCCACAGCAACACCACCAACAATGCCCCACCACAGCCACTGCAACACCACCACCACTACCACTGCCCCAACACACCACCACTGACACCACACAGCCACTGCCCCACACCACCACTGCCATACCACTGCCCCACCACCACCACCACACCACTGCCGCCCAACCACCTCCACCACTGCCCCACCACCACCACACCCCACACCATACTCCACACCACTGCCCCACCATCACAAAATGCCCACACTACAGCAACACACCACCACTGCCCCACCACACACTGCACCGCCCCCACCACCGCCACTGCCCCACCACAGCCACTGCCCCACCACAGCCATGACCCCACCACAGCCACCCTCCGGCAACCCCACCACAGCCACTGACCTACCACCACCACTGCCGCCATACCGCCACTGACCCGCCACACCACCACACTGCCCCACCACCCCCAGTCACACCACCACCACTTCCCACCACGCCCACTGCCCCACCACAGCCACTGCCCCACCACCACCACACCACAACACCACTGACTCCACCACCACTGCAACTGCCCACACCACCACAACACCACTGCCCCCACCACCCCACTGACCCACCACCACTGCAACTGCTCCACAACCACACAGCCCCACCACAGCCACCTGACCCCACACCGCCACACCACTGCCACTGCCCCCACCAAACCACTGGCCCACAGCCACTGCCCACCCCACCACCACTGGTCCGCCACTGCCCCACCACCACCACTGCCCGCCACTGCCCCACCACCACCACTGCTCCGGCCACTGCCCCACCCGCCACACCACTGCCCCCACCACTCAGCACTGCTCCGCCACTGCTGCCACACCATTGCTGACCCACCACCCACCACTGCCCCACCACAGCCACTGACCCCCACCACCACCACAAAGTCACCAATGCCCCCACCAGCCTCTGAGCCATCACCACAGCACTGCCTCACAACAACACTGCCCCCACCACAGCCACTGCCCCACCACAGCCACTGCCCCACCACCACAGCCCCAACACAGCCACTGAGCCCCCACTACAGCCACTGACCCCCCACCACAGCCACTGCTCCTGCCACTACCCCACCAGAGCCACTGACCCACACAACACCACTGCCCCACCACCACGACAGCCACTGCCCCACCTCCACCAGGCTGCCACTACCACCATAGCCACTGCTCCACCACCACCTACCACACCACCGCCATACCACTGCTCCCTCCACCACCACCACCACACCACTGCCGCCCAACCACCTCCACCACTGACCCACCACCACCACTGCCCCACCACACCACTTCCACACCACTGCGCCACCACTGCAAATGCGCCACCACCACTGCCCCACTACAGCAACTCCACCACCACTGCCCCACCACAGCTACTGCAACACCACCACCACTGCAACCGCCCCACCACAGCCACTGCCCCACTACCACCGCCATACCACTGCTCCACCACCACACCACTGCCGCCCAACCACCTCCACCACTGTCCCACCACACTACTGCCACCACTACAGCCACTGCCCCACCACACCACTTCCACACCACCGCTCCACCACTGCAAATGCGCCACCACCACTGACCCACCACAGCCACTGACCCCCCATCACAGCCACTGCTGCGCCACTGCCCCACCAGAGCCACTGACACCCCACCACAGCCCCACCACCAGCACCACTGCAACTGCTCCACCACCACCAGTCACTGCTCCGCAACCCCACCACAGCCACACCACAGCCAATGACCTACCATCACCACTGCCCCCACACCACCACTGCCCCACCACAGCCACTGACCCACCACAGCCCCAGCAAAACCACTGCCCCACCACCATCACAGCCCCACTGCCACACCACAGCCACTGCACCACTGCCCCACCATCGCCACATCCCCACCACCACTACCCCACCACCACCACCACTACCACTCCACCACCACTGCTCCGCCACTGACCCACCACAACCACTGCCCCAACACTGCTCCGCTAACACTGTCCCACCGCCGCCACACCACTGCCCCAACACAGCCACTGCTCCGCCACCTCCACTGACCCGCCACCGCTCCACCACTGACCCGCCTCCACCACTGTGCCGCCACTGCTCTACCACAACCACTTCTACGCCACTGCCCCACCAACGACCACCACTGCTCCGTCACTGCCCCACCACCACCACTGCTCCGCCACTGCCCCACCACCACCACTGCTCTGCCACTGCCCCACCACCACTACTGCCTAACCACTGCTCCAGCCCAGTCACTGCCCCACCACAGCCAGTGACCCACCACAGCCAGTGACCCACCATGGCCAGTGACCCACCACAACCAGTGACCCCCCACCACCACCACAGCCACTGACCCACCACAGCCACTGACCCAACACCACCACAGATCCACCACTGACCCAACACGACCACAGCCACAGATCCATCACAACCACCACTGCAACTGCGCCACAACCACAGCACCACGTGAGCCACTGACTCCACACCACAGCCACTGCCCCAACACAGCCACTGCCCTACCACAACCACTGACCCACCACAGCCACTGCCCTACCACAACCACTGACCCACCACAGCAACTGCCCCACCATCAATGCCCCACCACATCCACTGCCCGACCGCCGCCACACCACCATCACCACTGCATAGCCAACACCACTACTGCGCCACCAAGACAGCCCGACCACAACCCCTGACCCACCACACCACTGCATCACCACCACCGCCACTGCGCCACCATCAATGCCCCACCACATCCACTGCCCGACCTCCGCCACACCACCATCACCACTGCAATTAGCCAGCACCACTGTAACTGCGCCACCAAGACAGCCCGACCACAACCACTGACCCACCACATTCACTGACATACCGCCCCACCACAGCAACACCACAGTCCCACCACCACTGCGCCCCCACCACAGCCACTGAGCCACCACGTGGCGTTAAACTAATTTCAAATGGCGTTAAACCAACTTTAAAAGGCGTTAAATGTTTTTCAGGAGGCGTTAAACGCGACATCACAGGAGGGAGGGTGTAGGTTCAGCATCAGGGAGAACAAGACCACACAGGAGGGAGGGTGGTCCAGAGGAGGGAGAACAAGACCACACTCAAGACCACACTACCCCTTCCTGTTCGTGGTGGTGGGACATGTGTGGAGCTCTGTGTAATGGGTGGTTAACGAAAACTAATCGAACAAACTTACCTCAATAAATATGGTGCCAAATATCCACGCGACGACCACTTGATTCAATTAAACTGGTCTTTAACACAACAGTAACCGATCAATCATCTAAAGACAAAATACACTAAATAATCTTCCATACAAGACCAAAACATACACCAAGTATGAGGAACGTTACCAGCTATAAGCCAAAAATAGTAATGTATTGTCTAAAGTAATTAGTCGATGTGATTAAGAGCGTTAATGACCATTAACCTTACGCTTGTTCACAATAGATTAACTTGTGTATCTTAATATTTTGTAAAGTATTTCCTGCTTAAAATAAATCTGCACAAATAAATAACTTGTATAACGACCTTACACAATATAAATTTAACCACTTAAATACACTAAAATAACACTTACTGTAGTACACTGTACATAAACAGCGTCTGTCAAGTGAGAGAGACGACTGACAGCACTCCACCGTCCGTGTCTGTATTGGCACTGAAGCTCCAATGTCAGCGTCAATCGCATCTGTTAGTCTTTCTTCCCCAAAGTTTATTCGAATAAGGAAACAATTAAAGTAAATCCAAACTTAATCGAACATACAAGATTTACCAAATTTTAGGGTAAATTAATTTATATATCGTAAATAAGGAATACTTTTGCAGAAAGACGGAAAAGTTACCATCTATATCGATAAACAAAAATGTGATGTTTTAGATCAGCCTAACAGCGCCATCTGTTGACCTGTTGACCTGTTACTATACGAGAAACATTTTAAAGATGGTATTACTCATTGTCACGTTTGTTTGATTTGAGCTCGTCTCTGGTGACACGTAAACAACCATAGTAAATGTAAAAATAAAGCAGACGACGCACAGTACCTTTCGCCATCTATTGAGCCAGACCCAGCAATTAATGATCACAGCGATTCGCGGTTTTCTCCTAATTTACTGAATTATATCATAAAAATACTTTATTACCAACACATTTACTTTAATCTAATAATAATATAATACTTTTTAACTAAGCCACTAACCCAGCAAACCTTTTCGTGGAGAAATATAAACGAAATTTTCCCTTTGACTACAATAATGGTAGCTACTGTACCTTACTGCGATTACCACTGATTAGTTATAGATAGATGATAAATAGAAAGATAATTCCAGGCGCTCTAATTAGGGTAGCCGAGGTGCTCTAGCAGGCACCAGTCTGGTGGCCCTTCCTTGACATTTTCAATCATCTGACAGTCCCTTGTATATCCTTGGGTAACGCGACAGGGTGACAGTACTACAGATGGGGAAACGCTTCACTTGAAGATCGTCTGATAACTGAAGGGATCTTTCTTATAAGACCCAATAAATTATTGGCCTGATTTACCTTCTTCTCGCAATGGCCCAAGAACTTCAGTTCATTGTCAGTCATACAATTTCCTTAGGGGTGGAATCCTGCCGCTGTTTAGGGCACATCATATCAACTTCGGGCGAGATCCTACCGTATTCTGGCGCAGAATCCTACCGTTTTCGTCGTAGATCCATTGCTATTCATGGGCAGAATCCTACCGTCTCCTGGCACAGAACTTCACTGCATTATGGGCGGAATCCGCCCTTATTCTGGGGGCGGAACTCAGTCTATTCTGGGCGAATCCAGCTCATTCTGGGGCGGAATCCACCCAATTTTTGTAGCAGAACCTGCTAATCTTAGGAGGCGGATCCTACTGTATTCTGTAATCCCACTGTCTTCTGGAGCGGATTCCTACCATCTTCTAGGGCGGTACCCTATTGAGTCAGGAGCAGAATCCTACCGTATTCTGTGGCAGAATTCACAGTATTCTGGATGAATGCGAGCTGCTTTCGGGGCAAATCTACCGTTTTGGGGACAGAATCTTACCGTCTGCTGGCGCAGAATCCTACCGTTTTCTGGAGCGATATCCTACCGTCTCTTTGGGCAGAATGCTAGCGTATTCTGGGGCGGAATCCTATCTTATTCTAAAGCAGAATCCTATCCAATTCTGGGACGGAATCCTACCTAATTCTGAGGCGGAATCCTACTGTCTTCTTGGGCGGATTCTTACCGCTTTCTCGGGTGAAATTCAACCGTCTTTGGGGACTAAATCCTACTGTCGTCTGGGCCGATTCCTACCATCTTCGAGGGCGGAATCCTACCATATTCTCACGCAGAATCCTACCGTATTCTGGGGCAGAATCCTACCGTATTCTGGGGCAGAATTCTACCGTCTTCTGGGGCAGAATTCTACCGTATTCTGGGGCAGAATTCTACCGTATTCTGGGGCAGAATTCTACCGTATTCTGGAGAGGAATCCTACTGTATTGAGAGCGGAATCCGACCGTTTTCTGGGGCACAATCTTACCGTCTTTGGGGACAGAATCCTACCATATGCTGGCGCAGAACCCGACCGCTTTATGGAGCGATATCCTACCGTCTCCTTGGGCAAAACCCTACCATATTCTGGGGCGGAATCTTACCCTATTCTGGGACGGATTCCTTGCGTCTCTTGGGGCAGAAACCTACCATATTCAGGGAACAGAAAACTTTAAAGTTAGTTTACCGCCATTTAAAATTAGTTTAAGGTAATTTAAACTTAGTTTAACATCTAATATAACAAAGGCCCCTGATCGAGTATAACAAAGGCCCCTGATCGAGTATAACAAAGTCCCCTGATCGAGTATAACAAAGGCCCCTGATCGAGTATAACAACAGCGCCCCTGATCGAGTATAACAAAGGCCCTGATCGAGTATAACAGCTAGGCCCTTGATCGAGTATAACAGCGTCTCTTGATCGAGTATAACAAAGCCCCTGATCGAGTATAACAAAGCCCCTGATCGAGTATGACAAAGGCCCTGATCGAGGCGACAAAGGCCCTGATCGAGTATGACAAAGGCCCCCTGATCGAGTATAAAGCCCCCCATCGGTATAACAAAGCCCTCATCGAGTATGCTAACAAAGCCTCTGATCGAGTATATAACAGCGTCCCTGATCGAGTATAACAAAGGCCCCTGATCGAGTAAGGCAACAAAGGCCCCGATCGAGTATAACAAAGCCCTGATCGAGTATAACAAAGTCCCCTGATCGAGTATAACAAAGTACCCTGATCGAGTATAACAAAGCCCCCTGATCGAGTATAACAAAGGCCCCTGATCGAGTATAACAAAGGCCCCTGATCGAGTATAAGAAAGGCCCCTGATCGAGTATAACAATGCCCCCTGATCGAGTATAACAAAGCCCCCTGATCGAGTATAACTAAGCCCCCTGATCGAGTATAACTAAGCCCCCTGATCGAGTATAAATAAGTCCCCTGATCGAGTATAACAAAGTCCCCTCATCGAGTATAACAGCCCCTGATCGAATATAACAAAGTGCCCCTGATCGAGTATACAAAGGCGCCTGATCGAGTATAACAAAGGCCCTGATCGAGCATACAAGAAAGGCCCCTGATCGAGTATAACAAAGGCCCTGATCGAGTATAACAAAGGCCCCCTATCGAGTATAACAAAGGCCCCTGATCGAGTATATAACAAAGGCCCTGATCGAGTATAACAAAGGCCCTAGCTCGAGTATAACAAAGGCCCTGATCGGGTATAACAATGGCCCTGATCGGGTATAACAATGGCTGATCGAGTAAAGTCCCTGATCGGAGTATAAAAAGCTAATGGGTATAACAAAAGCCCTGATCGAGTATAACTAAGCCTCATCGAGTACAACTAAGCCACCTGATCAGCAGGTATAACAAGCCCCTAATGGTATAACAAGGCCTGATCGGAGTATAACAAAGGCTCTGATCGAGTATAACAAAGTCCCTGATCGAGGTATAACAAAGGCTGATCAGGTATAACAAAGGCCCTGATCGAGTACAACAAAGGGCCCTGATAAGGTAACAAGGGCCCTGATCGAGAATAACAAAGGCTGATCGAGTAAACAAAGGCCTGATCGAGCATAACAAAGGCCCTGATCGAGCATAACATTGACTGGTATAACAAGGTCCTGACCGAGTATAACAAAGGTCCTGATCAGAGTATAACAAAGGCCTGATTGAGTATAAGGCCCTGATCGAATATAACAAACTGATCGAATATAACAAAGGCTGATGGTATAACAAAGGCCCCTGATCAGGTATAACAAGGCCCTGATCGGTATAATAAAGGCCCTGATCGAGTATGTAAGGCCGCTGATCTGAGTATAACAAGGCCGCTGATCAGAGTATAACAAGGCGGCTGATCGAGTATAACAAAGGCCCTGATCAGGTATAACAAAGTCCCTGAACGGGTATAAAAAGTCCCTGATCAGGTATAACAAGCCCCTTGATCGAGTATAACAAAGTCCTGATCGGGTATAACAATGGCCCTGATCAGGTAACAATGGCTGATCGAGTATAACAAAGTCCCTGATCGAGTATAACAAAGCCCCTAATGGAGTATAACCAAGCCCCTGATCGAGTATAACTAAGCCTCATCAGGTACAACTAAGCCACCTGATCGAGTATAACAAAGCCCCTAATCAGGTAACAAAGGCCCCTGATCAGAGTATAACAAAGGGCCTCTGATCAGATATAACAAAATCCCCTGATCAGTATAACAAAGGCCTGATCGAGTATAACAAAGGCCCTGATCGGGTACAACAAGGGCCTGATCAGAGTACAACAAAAGGTTTGTCCGAGAATAACAAGGCCCCTGATCCAGTAAACAAGGCTGATCAGCATAACAAGGCCCCTGATCGAGCATCACAGGGCTGACAAGGTATAACAAAGGTCCCTGACCGGTATAACAAGGTCCTGATCGGAAGTATAACAAGGCCCTGATTGGTATAACAAGGCCCTGATCGAATATAACAAGGCCTGATCAGAAGGTATAACAAGGCCCTGATCGAGTATAACAAAGGCCCCTGATCGAGTATAACAAAGGCTGATCAGGTATAACAAGGCCCTGATCAGGTATAGCAAAGGCCGTGATCGGTGTCAAAGGCCGCTGATCAGTATAACAAAGGCCCCTGATCGAGTATAACAAAGGCCCTGATGGTATAACAAGTCTGATCGAGTATAACAAGGCCCCTGATCGAGTATAACAAAGGCCTGATCGAGTATAGCAAGGCCTCTGATGGAGTATAACAAAGTCCCTGATGGAGTATAACAAAGTCCCTGATGGGTATAACAAAGTCTGATCGAGTATAACAAAGGCCCTGATCGAGTATAACAAAGCCCTGATCGAGGTATAACAAAGTCCCTGATCGAGTATAACAAAGTCCCTGATCGAGTATAACAAAGTCCTGATTCAAGTATAACAAAGTCCTGATCAGGTATAACAAAGGCCCTGATCTAGTATAACAAAGTCCCTGATCGAGTATATCAAGTCCCTGATCGAGTATAACAAAGTCCCCTGATCGAGTATCAAAGCCCCTGAGCGGTATAACAAAGCCCCTGATGAGTATAAAAGTCCTCTGATCGAGTCAAACAAAGTCCCCTAATCGAGTATAACTAAGTCCCCTCATTGAGTTTAACAAAGGACACTAATGGAGTATAACAAAGTCCCAAGATCGAGTATAACAAAGTCTTCTGATCGAGTATAACAAAGTCCCCTGATCGAGTATAACATAGCCCCCTAATCGAGTATAACAAAGTCCCCTGATCGAGTATAACTAAGTCCCCTGATTGAGTATAACAAAGGACCCTAATAGAGTAAAACAAAGTCCCAAGATCGAGTATAACAAAGTCCCCTCATCAAGTATAACAAAGTTCCCTGATCGAGTATAACAAAGTTCCATGATCGGGTTAAACAAACACCCCTGATCGAGTATAACAAAGTCCTTGATAGAGTATAAAAAAGCCACCTAATCGAGTATAACAAAGTCCCCTGATCGAGCATAACAAAGTCCCCTGATCGAGTATAACAAAAGCCCCCTGATCGAGTATAACAAAGGCCCCTGGTCGAGTATAACAAAGTCCCCTGATCGAGTATACAAATTCCCCTGATCGAGTAAGACAAAGTCCCCTGATAGAGTATAGCTAAGTCCTCTGATTGAGTAAAACAAAGGACCCTAATGGAGTATAACAAAGTCCCAAGATCGAGTATAACAAAGTCCTCTGACCGAGTAAAACAAAGTCCCCTGATCGAGTATAACGAAGTCCCCTGATCGAGTATAACAAAGTCGCCTGATCGAGTATAACAAAGTCCCCTGATCGAGTATAACTAAGTCCCCTAATCGAGTATAATAAAGGACCCTAATGGAGTATAACAAAGTCTCAAGAACGAGTATAACAAAGTCCCCTGATCGACTGTAACAAAGTTCCCTGATCGAGTATAACAAAGTCCCCAGATCGAGTATAACAAAGTCCCCTGATCGAGTAAAACAAAGCCCCCTCATCGAGTAAAACAAAGTCCCCTGATCGAGTATAACAAAGTCCCCTGATCTAGTGTAACAAAGTCCTCTGAACGAGTATAACAAAGTCCCCTAATCGAGTATAACAAAGCCCCCTCGACGAGTATAACAAAGTCCCTGATCGAGTATAACAAAGTCCCTGATCGGAGTATAACAAAGTCCCTGATCGAGTATAACAAAAGTCCCCTGATCGAGTATAACAAAGTCCCTGATCGAGTATAACAAAGTCCCCATCGAGTATAACAAAGTCCCCTGTTCGAGTATAACAAAGTCCCCTGATCGAGTATAACAAAGTCCCTTGATCGAGAAAAACAAAGTCCCCTGATCGAGTAGAACAAAGTCCCCTGATCGAGTATAACAAAGTCCCCTGATCGAGTATAACTAAGTCCCCTGATCGAGCATAATCAAGTCGCCTGATCTAGTGTAACATTGTCCTCTGATCGAGTATAACAATGTCCCCTAATCGAGTATAACAAAGCCCCCTCGACGAGTATAACAAAGTCCCCTCGACGAGTATAACAAAGTCCCCTGATCGAGTAAAACAAAGCCCCCTCATCGCGTATAACAAAGTCCCCTGATCGAGTATAACAAATTCCCCTGATCTAGTGTAACAAAGTCCTCTGATCGAGTATAGCAAAGTCCCCTGATCGAGTATAACAAAGTCCCCTGATCGAGTATAACAAAGTCCCCTGATCGAGAATAACAAAGTCCCCTGATCGAGTAATACAAAGTCCCCTGTTAGAGTATAACAAAGTCCCCTGATCGAGTATAACAAAGTCCTCTGATCGATTAAAACAAAGTCCCCTAATCGAGTATAACAAAGTCCCTGATCGAGTATAACAAAGTCCCCTGATCGAGTAACAAAGGCCCTGATCGGATATAACAAAGTCCCTGATCGAAGTCAACAATAAAACGTTAAACTAACGTTAAATGGCGTTAAACTAACGTTAAATGGCGTTAAACTAACGTTAAATGACGTTAAACTAACGTTAAATGACGTTAAACTAACGTTAAATGGCGTTAAATAAGAACTTTAAATGGCGTTAGAAATTAAAAGTTAAAGGGCGTTAAACTAACGTTAAATGACGTTAAACTAGCGTTAAATGAAGTTAAACTAAAGTTAAATAGTTAAACTTTCGTTATATGACGTTAAACTAACGTTAAGTGCGTCTAAACTAACGTTAAATGACGTTAAACTAACGTTAAATAGCGTTAAACTAGCGTTAATGACGTTAAACTAACGTTAAACGACGTTAAACTAACGTTAAATGACGTTAAACTAACGTTAAATGGCGTTAAACTAACGTTAAATGGCGTTAAACTAACGTTAAAATGACGTTAAACTAACGTTAAATGACGTTAAACTAACGTTAAATGGCGTTAAATGAACTTTAAATGGCGTTAAATTAAGTTAAAAAGGCGTTAAACTAACGTTAAATGACGTTAAACTAAGCGTTAAATAAAGTTAAACTAAAGAGTTAAATGACGTTAAACTTTCGTTATATGACGTTAAACTAACGTTAAGTACGTTAAAACTAACGTTAAATGACGTTAAACTAACGTTAAATGGCGTTAAACTAACGTTAAATGACGTTAAATAACGTTAACGACCGACAACGTTAGAAATGACGTTAAACTAACGTTAAATGGCGTTAATAACGTTAATGGCGTTAAACTACGTTAAATGGCGTTAAACTAACGTTAAATGGCGTTAAACTAACGTTAAATGGCGTTAAACTAACGTTAAATGGCGTTAAATAACGGTAAATGACGTTAAACTAACGTTAAATGGCGTTAAACTAACGTTAGATGACGTTAAACTAACGTTATATGGCGTTAAACTAGCATTAATGAAGTTTAACTAGTAAATGAAATTAACGTTAAATGAGTT
>NW_024727441.1:0-9585 GCF_018991925.1 Homarus americanus
TCCCCACCATCTCCTCCCCACCACGGTCCTCCCCACCATCTCCTCCCCATCATCCAAACGGCACTATTGTTTCCCTGTGACCCCGGCTCAAGTGACCAGCTTTTGTCCAATAGTTTTGACTTTTGTGTTGTCCCCGCGGCTGTATCTGTAGTAGCATCTTAACTACCGCACTTACCCATCTGGGACGAGGTGGGGGGGAGGGTAGGGCTGGGGAGGGAGTAGGTGCAGGTTATGGATGAGGGGGAGGAGGGGAGGGAGGAGGTAGGGGTGGTGATGGATAGTGATGGGGATGGAGGGTGGGAGGGAGGGGGCAAGGGTGTTGGAGGATCTGGTTGTGTTGGAGGATAGGGCTGGGGTGATGGAGGGAGGGAGGGATGGGTAAGAATGATGGAGGCAGGGGTAAGGGTGTTGGAGGGAGGTGGTAGGGGTGTTGGATGGTAGGGCTGGGGCTATGGAGGGAGGGAAGGAGGTGGAGGGAGGGGTGAGCTATGTGAGTGAAAGAAGTGTCTGGGTAGAGGAGGGAGTTTATTGCTTCAACCAGAAGGGAGTAAACGGGTATAAACTTATTTTTGAGTCCAGAAGGCGTCTGTATATGGCGAGGGCAGGGGGGGGTGAACTAGAGGGGGTGGTGAAAGAGAGGAGGGGGAAGGGGTGTTTACTGAAGGAAGGGGGGAATAGGGATGATGATAGAGGGAGAGGAAGAATTGAATTGAATTGAAACCGTGATTAAAAAGGGGAGAGGGGGGAGGGATAATGAGAGGGGAGGAGGAGAGGGATAATGAGAGGGGAGTGGGATAATGAGAGGGGTAATGGTAGGAGAAGAGGAGAGGGATGGTGAATGAGGGAAGGGAGGGAGAGTTTACCCTCGAGTGTCTATGTTGTGAGGTACTGTGGCAGGGAAGACGTAAAAACACTGGTATACCTGTAGGTTGAGACTCACCTATGCTATTGATTAACCTGTCAGTAATAGCTTGTAACATCACGAGACTCATATTAGTAATACTAGACCTACTAACACGTCACCAATACACGTCACCAACACACGTCACCAACACACGTCACCAATACACGTCCCTAACACACGTCACCAATACACGTCACCAATACACGTCCCTAACACACGTCACCAATACACGTCACCAACACACGTCACCAACACACGTCCCTAATACACGTCACCAACACACGTCACCAACACACGTCACCAACAGACGTCCCTAACACACGTCACCAACACACGTCACCAACAGACGTCCCTAATACACGTCACCAACACACGTCCTGTAGACGCCCTAATACACGTCACCAATACGTCACCAGCACACATCGCAACACGTCACCAACAGACGTCCCTAATACACGTCACCAACACACGTCACCAACAGACGTCCCTAATACACGTCACCAACACACGTCACCAACAGACGTCCCTAATACACGTCACCAACACAGTCACCATCACATGTCGCTCCTCACCCACACAGTCCACCCACATAAACAAATAAATACGTTGGTGCTGTTGTTGATCCTTCGTGTGTATAATTTATGTATATTAAAACAAGACGAAAGAATTGGGAGCTTAAGTTTTTTTTATTAAGTTGTGATAATCTTCAAATTTTCCACTAAGCTTAATTTTTTTCTTATTTAACTTATATATATATATATATATATATATATATATATATATATATATATATATATATATATATATATATATATATATATATATATATATATATATATATATATATATATATATACAAGTATATAATTTTTATTTTTTATTTTTTAAACTTTTGTCGCTTTTTTTATTTGTCGTTCGGTACGTCTCAATATGTTATGATAACGTGACCCGAATATTAAACAAACGCTTGTTGGGTTGAGGAGGACGTCGTGGCAGCCAGCAGGGGTCGTCGTTGTCTTCGTCAGGTGCTCACACAGTCATCCTCGGGGTAGTAAGTGACCTCAAGACGCCAGGTCAATCATTACGCCTTAGAGAATGGTAATAATTGCCTCTCTGCCACAACGACTTACGATCCACTATATAACATGAAGCAGTTGGGGTAATTTACTCCTAATGGCCTTGTTAAGTCCACCTCACGATATTAAGGTGATGAATTGTCTCGGTATATTCTCCTTATATTTACTCATAGTGAAGTTTATGACTTGATTATGAATTTTATGAGAAAATTTTATATTTATTTATTTTTTATTCTGGGGTATGAGAGGTATTGATTTTATTACGAAGCATGTTTTGTACATTACATACATACATACATACATATATACATACATACATACATACATACATACACAAACATACATACATACATACATACATACATACACACATACACATATACACACATACATACATACATACATACATACATACATACATACATACATACATACATACATACATACATACATACATACATACATACATACATACATACATACATACATACATACATACATACATACATACACGTGTAACTGTGGGTCCGGGATCATAGGCTGTACGAGACTCAGGTGTGTATATCCCAGTGTGTTGGTAAGTAGTACACACAGGTGCCAGTAGAGGTCTCTCACTCTTAACCCTTGAGTACGATGGCATTGTATTCAGGGACTTGAGTCATTGTAGTCAAGGGGTTAATTCATCGTAGTTAAGTATTTTCTGTCAAGGGAAAAAGTCATCATAGTCAAGGGGTTAAGTCATCGTACTCAAGAGGTAAAGTCATCATATTCAAAGGAATTAATTCATCGTACTCAGGAGGTTAAAGTCATCATACTCGAGAGTAAAATCATCGTTATCATGAATTTTAGTCACCGTAGACAAGAAGATAAGTCTTCATTATCAGGAAGTTAAGTCATCGTAATCAAAGGAGTAATAACATAAACAAGACGGGTCGTGGTTCCTCCTCCAACATTATGGTCTCTTGAGATATTTGACCTGTCCCTGTGTTTATTATCGTCCGTGTTTATTGTTTTTGTGTCTTTAACCTTGTCTTGTGTTTGTGGCTGTATTTGTCCTTGTGTGTGTGTGTGTGTGTGTACTGTATTTTCTCTTCTCTTTGTCTTTGTGTCTTCATGTTTGTGTCTGTGTGTGTGTCCATATTTGCATGTGTCTATCGTTGTGTTTGGATGTATCAGAGTTGTATGTTTGTCTGTGTGTCTGTGTGTATGTCTGTGTGTGTCTGTGTGTCTGTGCCTCTATATAAGCTGTGTCTGGGCCCCGAGGACTCATGAGCAGGAGGATGATGGTGGCATAGGAGGATATTGGTGAGGTAGAAGATGGAGGAGGAGGAGGAGGAGGAGGAGGTAGAGGAGGAGGAGGAGGAAGAAGAGATGGAGTAGGAGGACGAGAATAAGGAGTTGAAGGAGGATAAGGAGGAGAAAGAGGAGAAGGAGGAGGAAGGGGAGAATGAGGGGGAAGAGGATGAAAATAAAGAGTAGGAGAAGGAAAAGAAATGGGTGAAGAATGAGGAGGACTAGGAGAAGGGGCAAAAGGCTAAGAAGAGGAGAAAGAGCAGGAGGATAAAGATGAGAATGAGCAGGAAGAAGTAGGATGAGAAGAAGGAACAGGAGAAGTAGGATGATAAGGAGCAGGAAGAGGAGAAGGAACAGGAGGACGAGGAGGAAGAGAGACAGCCAAGGTTAAAGACTCACAGTTTACCAATCTGTGGCGGGTTTTGTCCTTAAGTCAACAGCGAGGAAGAAGAAGCGACACCTGACCTCTCCTAACACACTGTGGACTCTGGTGTTTTTCTATGAATCCTTAATGACTTTAACGCTAAATGGATGAAGATATATGTTTCAGGATTTTGACCATATTTAGCATCGATTTTTTTATTATTATTTTTTTGGATAGTCGTGTTTAAAGATGGATGCTGTGTTTGGTATTGTTTCTATACTTTAAAGGAAATATATAATCGATTTATAGGGTTTTATATTAATTAAATGCTTTATATTACTCCTATATATAAACTCCATTGTGGATATCCGGCTTATTGTGACGTCATAGTCCGCCATGATTTGTTTCTTTTTCATTAATAATATTTTTTCTCCCAGTGTTGTGTTATTTATTATGTTGATTTTATACTTGTTGAGATCGTTGGAATGTTGTGTATAGAGTGCAAAACAAAGGTTAATTATCTTATTACTCAATATACATACAACTTCTTCTCCTCAATATACATACAACCTCTCCTCCTCCTCCTCCTCAACATACATACAACCTCTCTTCCTCCTCCTCCTCAACATACATACAACCTCTCCTCCTCCTCCTCAACATACATACAACCTCTCCTCCTCCTCCTCCTCAACATACATACAACCTCTCCTCCTCCTCCTCCTCAACATACATACAACCTCTCCTCCTCCTCTTCAACATACATATAACCTCTCCTCCTCAACATACATACATAAAAAAAATAATAATAATACAAAATAAAGTTCTCATGAAGGGGATACTTACTAAAACATTTTCCCAGCATCACGGCTCAAGTATCATGGCTCCAGCATCGCACCTAGAACAACACCTCCTCCTCCTCCCCCTCCATAATATAATTCCTACGAGTCCAAATAAACGAGCCAGTGAAGTTGTTGTGTGAGCATTGTTCTAGGAGACTCATCCATCGCCGCACGCTGCCTCCGGAAGGTAAGGTCTAGCACCATAATAGTGAGTCGTGATACAGGGCTACTGCACCATTGTTTTCACTGCTCTTGTTGCCACACCTGATGCATGAGGTGCCCCCACGCCACTGCCGCCATCACCCTTATCTCTCATGGGGGGGGGGGGGTAAGGGCTTTATCTGCATCAAGATTATCCTTTTCTTGAGTGTTTGTGTGTGTGAGAGGAACAGGGGAAAGGGGAAGATGTGGTGGGGGAGAGAGGACAGGAGTTGGAGAAAGGGGGTAGGATTAGGAGGAGAAGGAGGTGGAGGAAGAAAGGGAGGGGGAGGAGGAAGCAAGGGAGGGGGAGGAGAAAGTAAGGGGAGGAGGAGGAATAAGAAGAAAAGCAAGAGGAGAAGGAAGAAGAAGAAACGGAAGAGGAGAAAGAGGAAGAAGCGGAGGAGGAAGGGTGGTTGGGTATATGCTGTACGTGTGTGTGTATCTCCGGGTAGGCGGCGGGTTGGATGTGTGCCTGCATGTGAATGTGCCGGGGAGGCAGGGTGTATGTATGCATGTATCTGTAGGTGTTTGTGTCTGTTTGTGTGTGTGTGGTGTGGTGTGTGTTTATGGCCCACAAAGAAGAAATGTCACACCAGTAAGATCTTTAGATGGCACCACGCTCTACAAAAGCAATCAAATGATTGCATTAAGATGGGCTGAGCACTTCAGGACACTTCTAAATCAAATTAATCCAATAACACCTACAGTACTGGATAACATTCCACCCATGCCGACCCTGCACCTCCTGGATGAAGCTCCACTCCTACAAGAAGTGGAAACTGCAATACGAGGGATCAGCAACAACAAGAGTGCTGGACCTGACGGCATTCCTGCTGAAATTTACAAACATGGAGGTCCCCATCTGATTGAGCGCCTCCATAGCTTCTTACTCACCATATGGGCCACAGAGACCATCCCCCAGGATTGGAAAGATGCAAATATCAAAACAATCTATAAGAATAAAGGTGACAAAGCAATCTGTGGTAACAGCAGGAGCATCTCCCTCCTTGTAGTTGCTGGCAAGATCCTGTCAAAAGTCATGTTCTCAAGACTTATCCAAAACCTAACGGAGAACACTCTTCCTGTATCCCAATGTGGATTAAGGAAGGATCGCAGTACAATAGACATGATCTTCGCAGCTAGGTAAATTCAAGAAAAGAGTCGAGAGCAAAACATAGACCTTTACACCGCCTTCATTGACCTCTCCAGAGCTTTCGACACAGTAAACGGAGAACTTTTGTGGACTACATGTATGTTGGAGAGGGTCGGTGTACCACCAAGATTTTTAAACATCCTCCGCCAGATGCATGATGGAATGCAAGCCCGGGTACTTGTAAGTGGTGTGCAGTCAGAACCATTTAGTGTCCAAATGGGCTTAAAACAGGGCTGTGTGCTGGCACCTGTGTTGTTTAACATCTTTTTGCTGGCTGTAGCACAACTCTCACACAATGCCCTTGGGCCTGATGCAGGTATGGGCATACGGTACCGTCTTGACAGTAGCCTTTTTAATATTAGACGTCTGGAAGCCTACACAAAGACCTTAACAACTCAGGTCATAGAACTACAGTATGCAGACGACTGTGCAATAATGACACATAACAGAGAATCTATGCAACGTGCACTGGACGTGATCTCAGGTATTTACAGCTCGCTTGGTTTGCAAATTAACACCCAGAAGACTGAGATTTTTTTCCAGTCCATTGTTCCACCAAAAGAAGCACCACAATTCTACACTAATGGAGATCTTATCAAAATAGTAAACCAGTTTAAGTACCTTGGTAGCACTCTCACACCCACCTGCTCACTGGATATGGAAATTCAAACCAGAATCAATTTAGCCTCAGCTGCATTTGGACGTTTGAGAACAAGAGTCCTTCTCAACAATGACCTCAAATATGGAACGAAGACTGCAGTTTATCTCGCGGTTTGTATATCTACATTATTATATGCCTCAGAAACCTGGGCGCCCTACAAACGCCATATCCAAATGCTGGAAAACTTCCACACTAGACACCTTAAGCGTATCTTTGGAATATCCTGGGAAGATAGAGTGACCCGTGAAGAACTATATCGTCGCTCAAACACGACCAGCATTGAAACCATGCTAGCCAAAAGACACTTGTGCTGGCTTGGACCTGTTATCAGGATGCCAGACCACCGGCTTCCAAGACAAATATTACATGGCAAGCTCTCAAATGGAAACCGCTCGGCGGGAGGACAGAAAAAAGAGATATAAGGACCACTCTAAAACTCTGCCAAGAGAGCTACTAAACGAACCCAACGACATCAGAGGGTCCAAGGCATAATTCTCTCAATGAACAACATCCCCGTCACCTATGCAACAAGATCTGCGCCTCCAGGATTGGACTCCATAGTCATCTACGGTGGCATCAGAGAAATAACATAACTCACCAATCATCTCATCTGGAGCAGCATCGTCATTGACTTCGATGGACTGCCATAAGCAGTAAGTAGATAAGTGTGTGTGTGTGTGTGTGTGTGTGTGTGTGTGTGTGTGTGTGTGTGTGTGTGTGTGTGTGTGTGTGGTGTGAATTCATATCTGTCTACTGTATGCATGACCATTTACGTACTCTGGATCTGTTTATGTGTGCATGTGTTTAGATACCAGACCCTCTGTTTCGTCTCTGGGGATCATGGCACAGCTGACGTCGCCTGGGGGGAGGGGGATGCTCTCACGACAGTCAGAATGAAAATTACAAACATCTATTACTCCTTGACGTTGACCATAACAGCCCATCACATCATTCTCTCGTGGTACTTAATCCGGCCTTAATTTTCCTCCTCACGTCACACACACGTCATGTGATTCTCAGTCATAACATGCAAGCAAAAACCTGTCGTCATGGTGATTAATGAGAAAATATCATGGGACTAAAAAAAAACCACACCAAGCATATTATTTAACGTTGTCTTCTCTTTGATATAAATTAATGAAGGTTTTTAGTCACCGAGTCTTGAAAACATCTGTGAAGTTTTTTTTTCCTCGTATGAAATTCAACTTAGATTTTAAGCATCACAGTTTTAGTGGGAAATATTGTCAAGAGTCATTATTGATAACGTTACGTGGGCCCCAAAAATTCTGTGAAAAAGAAAGAATTGACACATAATCCTGAAATAAACGATGATTGATAGTAATATTATCTCTACATTGTCGTCCATAATTAAGATGTAAAACTCACGCATTATACTCGAATATATTGTCTACATGTACCCAGCCGTGTATAAGGCATACTTACATGATAATATTGTATCATTTTGTGAAATATGATGGCAGAATTGGGCAAAATTACAGGACTTAACCGCAGTGATAAATTATAGATCCAGGTTACGTCGTGTTGACTTTTAAGTCTCATGAAAAATATTCTCGAGGCAGTACAATTTTTCAGATCATGAAGACCAAGAGAGACACGAGTCCTCTCTTAACTACACTAAATGACAGTTTATTATAAGGTTTAATATGTATAAATTAACCCAACACAGCTGAATTCCTGGAACAATACGTATTTTTGGGGCGATATTTACTGATATAAATCTAAATAGTGGAAGTTTCACCTGGAATAATAATAATACCACCATACCTGTCGTATCCACTAATTTAATAAACTAATCCTCGTTACTTCAGAATTATAATCCTTCCATTAACTCCACTTAAACTACGTCTTCACCTACCTATTCAACCTAACTTAATGGTTTACCTTTTTATTGAATCTTAGCCACACCTGTATAACAACGGCTCTCACTGCACCACTCTACTGTATAACATTACCTTTTCAAACCTGTGATATTGAATAAGTTAACTCAGGTGTATTATAATAAAGCCACAGGTGTATCAAGAGTCGCATCCAACCAGGTAGTTACAGTATGTCTTTGTACCATTGTTTTCGTGTGTGAGTTTTCTGCTTAATTAGATAGTTCAGGTTAGGTTAGGTTAGGTTAGGTTAGGTTAGGTTAGGTTCCTCTTTAGTTTAATGATTTCGCTATGGTTATCCTTTATCTCTCTCTTTCTCTCCCTTCTTTCTTATCTTATCTACCTCCCTCTCCTTCCCTCTCCCGTCTTCTTCCCCTTCCTTCCTTCCCTTTCTTTCCACTTCCTTCATCTTCTCCCATTGTTTACCACTCCTTTTCTCTCCTCCTCCTCTCCTTCCTCTCCTACCCTTTCAAACTTCCCTCCTTTCTCCCTCCTTCCTTTCCACACACCCACTTTTACTATTGAGAGTGCGTCCCTCTAACCTCCCCCCACATCCCTCCCTCCCTCCCTCCCTCCCTCACCTTCCCTCCTCCTTTCCTCCTCCTTCCCTCCTGTCTCCTTCACCTTCCCTCCCCCTTCCCTCCTCATTCACTCCTTTCCCCATCATTCCCCCTTTCTCTCCGCTCCTCCCCCATCATTTTCCTCTTTCTATTTGCTTTCTCTCTTCACCCTTTCCACATCCTTATCCTTCTATACACCCTTCTTCCTTCCTTCTCTCGATTCTTCTCTCCCTTCCTTCCTCCCCCAACCACTCATCTAGTACCTCCCTTCCTTCTTCCATCCCTCGCCCCCTATCTCCCTCTTCCTTCCTCCTATCCTCCCTCCCTCTCACATCCTTTTTCCCTCTCTCTATCTCACTCCCACCTCCCTTCCTCGTCCCCCTCCTTCTCTCCACTTCCTTCCTTCCTTCTCCCTTTCCCTCTCTCTTCCCACTCGTCTCCTCACTCCTTCCTTCCCCCCTTCCTCCTTCCTTGCCTTCTTTTCTCTCTCCTTCCATCCTGTCACCCTTCCCCCCAACGCACCCAACCACCCCTTTAGTACCTCCTTCCCACACCCTCATCTCCTTCCCTCACTTCCCACACCCTCACCTCCCACACCCTCATCTCCTTCCCTCCCTCCCACACCCTCATCTCCTTCCC
>NW_024727442.1:0-8005 GCF_018991925.1 Homarus americanus
GGGGCTGGCACCTTCATGATGCAGGTGTGAGGGCCGGGCACCTTTCGGTACCATGACCCGGGGTGTGAGAACCGGGCACCCTTTAGTGCCATGAATCGGGGTGTGATGGCCGGGCACCTTCAGCTCCATGACCCGTGGTGTGAGCGCTGGGAACCGCCAACCCCATGGCCTGGGGTGTGAGGCCGGGCACCCCTTGGGTCCATGACCCGGGGTATGTGGGCTGTGCACCGCTTCAGTGACATACCCGTGGTGTTATGGCCGGGCACCCTTTCAGTGCTATGAAAGCGGGGTGTGAGGCCGGGCACCCTTCAATGACATGACCCGGGTGAGTGGGCCGGGCACCCTTTCAGTGCCATGAGAGCGGGGTGGTGGGCTCGATTTTAGTTCCTCGAATCGGGGTGTGAGGCCGGGCATCCCTCAGCACTATTATCCGGGGTATTGGGCCGGGCACCCTTCAGTGCTATGACCCGGGGAGTGGGGCCAGGCACCCTTTCAGTGACATGACCCGGGATGTGATGGCCGGGCACCCTTCAAAGACATGACCTGGGTGTAGGGGCCAGGTACCCTTTCAGTGCCATGACCCTGGGTGTGAGGCCGGGCACCCCTTTAGTGACATGACAGGGGCGTCAGGGCAGGCACCCCTTCAGTGCCATGAGCCGGGGTGTTGGGCCGGGCACTCCTTCAGTGCCATGAAACGGGGTGTGAGGCCGGGCACCCCTACAGAGCTATGAACCGGGTTGTGAGGGCCGGGCACCCTTCACATGACACGGTGTGAGGGCCCAGCACCTTTGAGTGCCATGAATCGGGGTGTGATGGCCGGGCACCCTTCATCTCCGACCCATGGTGTGAGCGCCGGGAACCACTTCAACCCCATGGCCTGGGGTGTAGGGCCAGGCACCCCTTTAGGTCCATGACCCGGGGTATGAGCCGTTCACCGCTTAGTGACATGTCCCGGGGTGTGAGGCCGGGCACCAGTGCCATGAAACCCGGGTGTGAGGGCCGGGCACCTTCAATGACATGATCCGGAGTGAGTGGGCCGGGCACCTTTCAGTACCATGAACCCAGGTGTGAGGCCAGTCCTCCTTCAGTGCCATGACCGGCGTGTGAGGCCGGCACCCCTTCAGCCCCATGACCCGGTGTGATGGCCGGGCACCCGTCTGGGTCTATAACCAGGGGTGTGAGGGCCAGGCACACCAGTGCCATGGCCAGGGTGTGACGGCCGGGCACGCTTCAGTGCCATAACCCGTGGTGTGACGGCCGGGCACCCTTTCAGCTCCATGACCCGTGGTGTGAGGGCGGGAACCGATTCAACTCCATGACCTGGGGTGTGAGGGCCGGGCACTGCAGGTCCATGACCCGGGTGTGGCCGTGCACCCCTTCAGTGCCATGAAGCAGGGGTGTGAGGCCGGGCACCTAAGGAACCGGGTTGTGAGGCCGGGCACCCCTTCACATGACACGGGGTGTGGGCCCGGCACTTTGAGTGCATGAATCGGGGTGTGATGGCCGGGCACCTTCATCTCCATGACCCGTGGTGTGAGCGCCGGGAACCACTTCAACCCCATGACCTGGGGTGTAAGGAGCACCCCTTTAGGTCCATGACCCGGGGTATGAGGGCCGTTCACCGCTCAGTGATACTGACCCGGGGTGTGAGGGCCAGCACCCCTTGGTGACATGTCCCGGTGTGTGAGGGCCGGGCACCCTTTCAGTGCCATGAGCAGGGGTGTGAGGGCCGGGCACCCTTCAATGACATGATCCGGGTGAGTGGGCGGGCACCCTTTCAGTACCATGAACGGGTGTGAGGCCGGTCACTCCTTCAGTGCCATGACCCGGCGTGTGAGGGCCGGCACCCTTCAGCCCCATGACCCGGGGTGTGGCCGGGCACCCGTCTGGGTATATAACCAGGGGTGTGAGGCCGGGCACACCTTCAGTGCCATGGCCGGGGGTGTGACGGCCGGGCACCCTTCAGTGCCATAACCCGTGGTGTGACGGCCGGGCACCCTTTCAGCTCCATGACCCGTGGTTTGAGGGCCGGGAACCGATTCAACTCCATGACCTGGGGTGTGAGGCCGGGCACCTTTTAGGTCCATGACCCGGGGTGTGATGTCCGGGCACCCCTTCAGCTCCATGACCCGGTATGTGAGGGCTGGGCACCCTTTCAGTGACATGACCGGGGTGTGAGGACCGGGAACCCCTTCAATGACATGAACCTGGAGTGTGTGGGCCGGGCACCTTGAGTGCCATGACCCGGGTGTGAGGACCGGTCACTCCTTCAGTGCCATGACCCGGGGTGTGAGGTCCGGGCACCCCTCAAGCACCATGACCCAGGGTATGAGGGCCGGGCACCCCTTCAATGACATGACCTGGGGTGTGTGGGCCGGGCCCCCTTTCAGTGCCATGATCCGGGATGTGAGGGCCGGGCACCCGTTTAGGTCTATAACCAGGGGTGTGAGGGCCGGGCACACCTTCAGTGCCATGGCCAGGGGTGTGACGACCCGGCACCGCTTCAGTGCCATGACCTGGGGTGTGAGGGCCTTTGCACCCCTTCGGTGACATGAACCAGGGTGTGAGGGCCGGGCACACCTTCACATGACACGGGGTGTGAGGGCCGGGCACCTTTTCAGTACCATGACCCGGGGTGTGAGAACCGGGCACCCTTTGAGTGCCATGAATCGGGGTGTGATGGCCGGGCACCCCTTCAGCTCCATGACCCGTGGTGTGAGCGCCGGGAACCGCTTCAACCCCATGGCCTGTGGTGTGAGGGCCGGGCACCCATTTAGCTCCATGACCCTGGGTATGTGGGCCGTGCACCGCTTCAGTGACATGACCCGGGGTGTGAGGGCCAGGCACCCCTTTAGTGACATGTCCCGGGGTGTGAGGGCCGGGCACCCCTCCAGCACCATGACCCGGAGTGTGAGGGTCGGGCACCCCTTCAATGCCATGAACCGGGGTTTGAGGGCCGGGCACCCTTTTAGTGCTATGAAACGGGGTGTGAGGGCCGGGCACCCCTTCAATGACATGACCCGGAGTGAGTGGGCTGGGCACCGCTTCAGTGCCATGACCTGGTGTGTGAGGGCCGGGAACCCCTTCAGTGACATGACCCGGGGCATCAGGGCCGGGCACCCCTTCAGTGCCATGAAACGGGGTGTGAGGGCCGGGCTCGATTTTAGTTCCATGAATCGGGGTGTGAGGGCCGGGCACCCCTTCAATGACATGACCCGGAGTGCGTGGGCCGGGCACCCTTTCAGTGCCATGACCCTGGGTGTGAGGGCCGGTGACTCCTTCAGTGACATGACCCGGGGTGTGAGGGCCGGGCACCCTTACTGCACCATGACCCGGGGTGTGAGGGCCGGGCTCGATTTCAGTGCCATAAATCGGGGTGTGAGGGCCGGGCACCCCTCTAGCACCATGACACGGGGTGTGAGGCGCAGGACGCTTCAACCAGCCTGGGGGTGTGAGGGCCGTGCACCCTTTGGGTCCATGACCCGGAGTATGTGGGCGTGCACACGCCTCAGTGACATGACCCGGGGTGTGAGGGCGGGCACCCTCCAGCCCCATGACCCGGAGTGTGAGGGCCGGGCACCTTCAATGCCATGAACCGGGGTGTGTGGGCCGGGCACCCTTTCAGTGCTATGGAGAGGGGTGTGAGGGCCGAGGCACCTTCAATGACATGACCGAGGTGAGTGGGCCGGGCACCTTTTCAGTGCCATGAAGCAGGGTGTGAGGCCGGCTCATTTTAGTTCCATGAATCGGGGTGGAGGGGCCCGGCACCCCTTCACATGACACGGGGTGAGGCCCGGCACCCGCTTTGAGTGCCATGAATGGGGTGTGATGGCCGGGCACCTTCAGCTCCATGACCCGTGGTGTAGCGCGGGAACCGCTTCAACCCCATGGCCTGGGGTGTAGGGCCGAGCTCCCTTTAGGTCCATGACCCGGGGTATGAGGCCGTTCACGCTTCAGTGATATGACCGGGGTGTGAGGGCCAGGCACCTTTGGTGACATGTCCCGGGGTGTGGGGCCGGGCACCCTTTCAGTGCCATGAAACGGCGTGTGAGGGCAGGCACCCCTTCAATGACATGATCCGGTGAGTTGGCCGGGCACCCTTTCAGTACCATGAACCGGGTGTGAGGGCCGGTCCCTCCTTCAGTGCCATGACCCGGCGTGTGGGGCCAGGCACCCTTCAGCCCCCATGACCCGGGGTGTGATGGCCGGGCACCCGTCTAGGTCTATAACCAGGGGTGTGAGGGCCAGGCACACCTTCAGTGCCATGGCCGGGGTGTGACGGCCGGGCACCGCTTCAGTGCCATAACCGTGGTGTGACTGCGGTTTCGCTCCATGACCCGTGGTGTGAGGGCGGGAACCGATTCAACTCCATGACCTGGGATGTGAGGGCCGGGCATGCCCAGGTCCATGACCCGGGGTGTGAGGGCGTGCACCCCTTCAGTGCCATGAACGCAGGGTGTGAGGGCCGGGCACCCCTACAGGAAACTATGAACCGGGTTGTGAGGGCCCGGGCACCCCTTCACATGACACGGGGTGTGAGGGCCCGGCACCCTTTGAGTGCCATGAATCGGGTGTGATGGCGGGGCACCTTCATCTCCATGACCCGTGGTGGCGCGGGAACCACTTAACCCCATGACCTGGGGTGTTGGGCGAGCACCCTTTAGGTCCATGACCCGGGGTATGAGGGCCGTTCACCGCTAGTGACATGACCCGGGGTGTGAGGCCAGGCACCTTTAGTGACATGTCCCGGGGTGTGAGGGCCGGGCACCCCTTTCAGTGCCATGAAACAGGGGTGTGAGGCCGGGCTGCCGCTTCAATGACATGATCCGGGTGAGTGGGCGGGCACCCTTTCAGTACCATGAACCCGGGTGAGGCCGGTCACTTCAGTGCATGACCCGGCGTGTGAGGGAGCACCTTCAGCCCCCGGCCGGGGTGTGATGGCCGGGCACCCGTCTGGGTTTATAACCAGGGGTGTGAGGGCCAGGCACCTTCAGTGCCATGGCCAGGGGTGTGACGGCCGGGCACCGCCAGTGCCATAACCGTGGTGTGACGGCCGGGCACCCTTCAGCTCCATGACCGTGGTGTGGGGCGGGAACCGATTCAACTCCATGACCTGGGGTGTGAGGGCGGGCACCGCTGGTCCATGACCGGGGTGTGATGTCCAGGCACCTTCAGCTCCATGACCCGGTATGTGAGGCTGGGCATCCCTCCAGCACCATGGCCCGGGGGTGTGAGACAGGCACCCCTCAGCACCATGGCCCGGTGTGAGGGCCAGGCACCTTCAGTGTCATGACCCAGGTGTCGGGCGGACACCCCTCAGAACAGCCCGTGGTGTAGGGCCGGGCACCCTTTCAGTGCCATGAATCGAGGTGTAAGGCCAGGCACACCTCCAGCACCATGTCCCGGGGTATGAGGGCCGGGCACCCCTTCAGTGCTACCCGGGGTATGAGGGCCGGGCACCCTTTCAGTGCCATGACCCGGGGTGAGGCCAGTCACTCCTTCAGTGCCATGACCCGGGGTGTGAGGGCCAGGCACCCCTTCAGCCCATGACCCGGGCTGTGAGGGCGGGCACCCGTTTAGGTCTATGACCAGGGTGTGAGTGCCAGGAACCCCTTCAGTGACATGACCCGGGCGTCAGGGCCAGGCACCCTTCAGTGCCATGACCGGGGTGTGAGGGCCGGGCACCCCATCAGTGCCATGAAACAGGGGTGTGAGGTCAGGCACCCCTTCACATGACCCAGGGTGTGAGGCCGGGCACCCATTCAGTGCCATGAATCGAGGTGTGTGAGGCCTGGCACCCCTTCAGCACCATGACCCTGGGTGTGGGCTGGGCATGATTTCAGTGCCATGGTGGGGTGTGAGCGCCGGGCACCTAGCACAATGATCCGGGGTATGAGGCCAGGCACCCCTTGAGTGCTATGACCCGGGGTGTGAGGGCCGGGCACCCTTTCAGTGACATGACCCGGGGTGTGAGGACCGGGAACCCCTTCAATGACATGAACCTGGGTGTGTGGGCCGGGCACCTTTGAGTGCCATGACCCGGGGTGTGAGGACCGGTCACTCCTTCAGTGCCATGACCCGGGATGTGAGGCCAGGCAGCCCTTCAGCACCATGACCCAGGGTATGAGGCCGGGCTCCCCTTCAATGACATGACCTGGGGTGTGTGGGCCGGGCCCCTTTCAGTGCCATGAACCGGGATGTGAGGGCGGGCACCCGTTTCAGTCTATAACCAGGGGTGTGAGGGCCAGGCACACCTTCAGTGCCATGGCCAGGGGTGTGACGACCGGGTACCGCTTCAGTGCCATGACCGGGTGTGAGGGCCGGGCACCTAGTGACATGAACCAGGGGTGGGGCCGGGCACCCCCACATGACACGGGGTGTGAGGGCCAGGCACCTTTCAGTACCATGACCCGGGGTGTGAGAACCGGGCACCTTCAGTGCCATGAATCAGGGTGTGATGGCGGGCACCCTTCAGCTCCATGACCCGTGGTGTGAGCGCAGGGAACCCTTCAACCCCATGGCCTGGGGTTGTGAGGCCGGCCCCAGGTCCATGACCCGGGGTATGGGCTGTGCACTTCAGTGACATGACCCGGGGTGTTATGGCCGGGCACCCTTTCAGTGCTATGAAACGGGTGTGAGGGCCAGGGCACCCCTTAATGACATGACCCGGTGAGTGGGCGGGCACCTTTCAGTGCCATGAAGCGGGTGTGGGGCCGGGCTCGATTTAGTTCCATGAATCAGGGTGTGAGCGGGCATCCCTCCACCCTATTATCCGGGTATATGGGCGGGCACCCTGAGTGCTTATGACTCCCGGGAGTGAGGCCAGACTTTTCAGTGACATGACCGGGATGTGATGGCGGGCACCAAAGACATGACCCGGTGTAGGGGCCAGGCACCCTTTCAGTGCCATGACCCTGGGTGTGAGGCCGGCTCGATTTCAGTGCCATGAATCAGGGGTGTGAGGGCCAGGCACCCATCTAGCACCATGACACGAGATAGGGCCAGACCTTTAATGACATGACCCGGGGTGTGTTTGCCGGGTACCCGTTTAGGTCTATAACCAGGGGTATGAGGGCCGGGCACACCTTCAGTGCCATGGACAGGGTGTGTGACGGCCAGGCACCTTCAGTGACATGACCCGGGTGTGAGGGCCGGGCACTATTTCAGTGCCATGAAATGGGGTGTGAGGCGGAGCAGCCCTACAGTGCTGTGAACCGGGGTGTGAGGCCGGGGCACCCCTTCACTGACCGGGTGTGAGGGCCGTGCACCTTCAGTGCCATGAATCGAGGTGAGGGCCGGCCTCGATTTCAGTGCGCATGAAAGTGTGAGGCGGGCACCTTCCAGCACCATGACCTGGGGTATGAGGTCAGCAGCCTTCATTGCTATGACCCGGGGTGTGAGGGCGGGACCAATTCAACTCCATGACCTGGGGTGTGTGGACGGGCACCCTTTTAGGTCCATGACCGGGGTGTGGGCCAGGCACCTTCAGTGCCATGAGCCGGGGTGTGAGGGCCGCGCACCCGGCAGTGCCAAAGCAGGGTGTGAGGTCCGGGCACATTCAGTGCCAGATCCAGGGTGTGAGGCCGGGCACCCCTTAACCATGACCCTGGGTGTGAGGCTGGGCATGATTTCATGCCTGCATGAATCGGGGTGTGAGGGGCCAGGCACCTCTAGCACCATGACCCGGGGTATGAGGCCGGGCAACCCTTGAGTGCCTATGAGGTTGGCGCCCGGCACCCTCAGTGACTGACCCGGGGTGTGAGGACGGAACCCCCAATGACATGAACCTGGGTGTGTGGGCCGGGCACCCTTTGAGTGCCATGACCCGGGGTGTGAGGCGGTCCACTCCTTCAGTGACATGGACCAGGGGTGTGAGGGCCAGGGCACCCCTTCACATGACATGGGGTGGGAGGGCCAGGCACCTTTTCAAACATGACTGGGGTGTGAGGCCAGGGCACCCTTTGAGTGCCATGACCCGGGGTGTGAGGCCGGGCACCCCTTCAGT
>NW_024727443.1:0-12636 GCF_018991925.1 Homarus americanus
TAACATCAATAGTAGGCAAATTACGGGAAGCAATCATTTCAAACTCTATTCGAAATCACCTGGAGAAGCACCGATTGATCAATGATTCCCAGCATGGCTTCACAAGCGGACGTTCTTGCCTAACTAATCTATTAACATTCTTTTCATCAGTTTTCGAATCGGTGGACGAGGGGCACAATTATGATGTGGTTTATCTCGACTTTAGCAATGCCTTCGACAGAGTCCCCCACGAAAGACTAATTAGAAAGGTAGAAGCTCATGGCATCAAAGGTGACATCCTTAAATGGATTAGGGCGTGGTTACAGGACAGGAAACAGCGAGTGAGCATTAACGGCACTAAGTCCCATTGGAGCAACATCACAAGTGGAGTTCCCCAAGGCTCAGTACTTGGACCACTATTATTTATTATATACATAAACGACATAGATATCGGCATTGACAGCAACATAAGTAAATTTGCTGATGACACTAAAATAGGACGTGTTATCAAATCTGACGAGGACTCGGCAAAACTACAGGAAGATCTAAACAAACTTTTCGAATGGTCTGAAAAATGGCAGATGAAATTCAACGTCTACAAATGTAAAGTACTCAGTATAGGAGATGTAAACAGGAAACCAGATACCAGATGAACAACGATGCCATAGAGAAATCCGACTGCGAGAGAGATTTAGGAGTAATGATAAGTAAGAACCTTAAGCCAAGTAAACAATGTGTTTTTGCTCGTAACAAGGCTAATAAAGTACTTGGGTTCATACAAAGGAGTGTTAGTTACAAGACTAGCGAGGCCATCCTAAAACTGTATCTTGCTCCTGTGAGACCACACCTGGATTACGCAGTTCAGTTCTGGTCACCGTATTACAGAATGGATATAGAATCCTTGGAAAGAATTCAGAGGAGAATGACAAGACTAATCCCGGGCATTAGGAACCTTGAGTATAGAGACAGGTTAAAGCTTCTTAATTTGCACTCCTTGAGAGACGTAGAGCGAGGGGCGACCTGATAGAGGTGTATAAGTGGAAGGCAGGGCTAAACAAAGGTGACATTACAAAGGTACTCAAACTATCCAACCAGGAGCGAACTCGTAACAATGGTTTTAAATTAGACAAATTTAGATTTAGGCGTGAAATAGGTGGATGAATGAAACAAGTTACCAAATATCATCATTAACTCGAATACGCTGAATTGCTTGAAACATAGGTTGGATGCTCATATGAGCAATAGGGGTTGGGTGTAAACGGGACTGCCCAGTATGGGCAAATAGGCCCGCTGCAGTTTCCTCCATTCTTATGTTCTTATGTTCTTATGTATTGTCTAAAATAATACAGTATAATTGGTTATTTTACTTCAATTATGACCTTGTGTGATAATAGGACATAGTACCATAATAAACCTTTTCTCGAACTGTTAAATAATTCAACAAAAATAATAATAATCCATTCTAAACAACGGATTATCAGACGTAGATGTCATAATTCAGCTCATCATAATTATCCATACACTCTCGTGTATAAATTCCACCGTCAAAATTTGTATTGTCGGAAGAAGTTTTACTGTCTGAATGTCTGTCTAATTCTACAAAAACTCTCCGTTAGTATCCGTCTATTTCCTCTGTTACCTCATCACTTAAGAGTATTACAAAATATTACCACTGACTGTAACACCTGATGTACAATGTGCATACTCATATTTATAATCCTGTGTATTTTGTAACTGAAAGAAAATACAGGTACAGGAATATTTAGTTACTCTTGCGGTATACAAAATCATACATCTATCTATCTATCTATCTACTGTATCTATCTATCTATCTATCTATCTATCTACTGTATTTATCTATTTATATCAATTTTATTAACTCACCTGTACCATTAATCATCAGTATATTTATCTTAATCTTCTTCCCATTTTGATTTATTCCTCTTAACAATGTATGTATCTACACCCACAAACATACCTACTATCCACTCCCAAACACCCACAAACAAACCTACTATCCACTCCCTACACCCACAAACATACCTACTATCTACGCCCTACACCCACAAACAAACCTACTATCCACGCTCTACACCCACAAACATACCTACTATCCACGCCCTACACCCACAAACATGCCTACTATCCACGCTCTACACCCACAAACATACCTACTATCCGCCCTACACCCACAAACATACCTACTATCCACTCTCAAACACCCACAAACAAACCTACTATCCACTCCCTATACCCACAAACATACCTACTATCCACGCCCTACACCCACAAACATGCCTACTATCCACGCTCTACACCCACAAACATACCTACTATCCACGTTCTACACCCACAAACACACCTACTATCCACGCCCCACACCCACAAACAAACCTACTATCCACGCCCCACACCCAAAACAAACCTATTATCCACGCCCCACACCCACAAACAAACCTACTATCCACGCCCTACACCTAAACATACCTACTATCTGCGCCCTACACAAACATGCCTACGCTCTACACACACCCTGAAACATACCTACTATCCACATCTACACCCACAAACATACCTACTATCCACTCCCAAACACCCACAAACAAACCTACTATCCACTCCCTACACCCACAAACATACCTACTATCCACGCCCTACACCTGAAACATACCTCTCCCACGCCCTACACTCCTGAAAACCTTTATACTATCCACTCCCAAACACCCACAAACAAACCTACTATCCACTCCCTACACCCACAAACATACCTACTATCCACGCCCTACACCCACAAACATGCCTCCTATCCACGCTCTACACCCACAAACATACCTACTATCCACGCTCTACACCCACAAACACACCTACTATCCACGCCCCACACCCACAAAAAAACCTACTATCCACGCCCCACACCCACAAACAAACCTACTATCCACGCCCCACACCCACAAACAAACCTACTATCCACGCCCTACACCCACAAACAAACCTACTATCCACGCCCTACACCTAAAACAAACCTACTATCCATGCCCACACCTGAAACAAACCTACTATCACGCCTACACCCACAAACAAACCTACTATCCGCCCCTACACCCACAAACAAACCTACTATCCACGCTCTACACCCACAAACAAACCTACTATCCACGCTCTACACCCACAAACAAATCTACTATCCACGCCCTACACCCACAAACAAACCTACAATTCACGCCCTACACCCACAAACAAACCTACTATCCACGCCCCACACCCATAAACAAACCTACTATCCACTCCCTACACCCACAAAGAAACCTACTATCCACTCCCTACACCCACAAACAAACCTACCATCCATGCCCCACACCCACAAACAAACCTACTATCCACGCCCTACACCCACAAACAAACCAACTATCCACTCCCTACACCAACAAACAAACCTACTATCCACTCCCTACACCCACAAACAAACCTACCATCCATGCCTCACACCCACAAACAAACCTACTATACACGCCCCACACCCACAAACAAACCTTCTATCCACGCCCTACACCCACAAACAAACCAACTATCCACTCCCTACACCAACAAACAAACCTACTATCCACGCCCTACACCCACAAACAAACCTACTATCCACGCCCTACACCCACAAACAAACCTACTATCCACGCCCCACACCCACAAACAAACCTACTATCCACGTCCCACACCCACAAACAAACCTACTATCCACGCCCCACACCCACAAACAAACCTACTATCCACGCCCTACACCCACATACAAACCTACTATCCATGCCCTACACCCACAAACAAACCTACTATCCACGCCCTACACCCACAAACAAACCTACTATCCACGCCCTACACCCACAAACAAACCTACTATCCACGTTCTACACCCACAAACACACACTACCCACCACCTACACCCACAATAGAGTAAAGGAGGAATACAGAGTGTACTTACTCAGGGTAGCCATACCACTCTGGGTGGTTGATCCTTAGTGCAGCAGGAAAGAGAAAAATTATAAGTGGGTCATTCTATTCTTCGTGTGATGGATGGAAGGATGGATGGATGGATGGATGGATGGATGGATGGATGGATGGGAGACTGAATGGGAGGATAGATGGGTAGATGGGTGACTGAATGGGATGAGAGATGGGTAGGTGGGTGAATCGGTGGATGGATAAACAGCTAACTGGATGAATGGACATATGGACTTGGATGGCATATTTGGATGTAAAACCCTACGATATGAAGAACATTTTGGATGTATAAACCCATGACAATTAACACCATTTTGGACTTACATCACAGGAAACAGGTGATCGTCCTTCAATAATTCCATACGCCAACCTTACCTGCATTTATCTCAATTACAGTATAAAATTTTAGTGTTAATTTCAGCATCGGAATCAATCAATCAATCTCTCTCTCTCTCTCTCTCTCTCTCTCTCTCTCTCTCTCTCTCTCTCTCTCTCAAGATGGAAAATTTCATGACTTAAAATCCGATGAAAACTCGACCCTGTTTATACGTGTTGCTTCGAGGTTTTGTTTTCACGTTAACCTCATGTTTCGTTTCGATAAATGACACATGTCACAGGAGGTGAACTACAAACTGAACTTTGACCTGACACCAACGACCGACCGACGGAAGATGGGGCTTCGGGTTTAGTCGCATCCCATTTGAGAGTTATATGAATGTGAAGCCCCGAATTAGTCAACAAACCCTACAGCTCAATTTGGATTCGAACTTGTGCATCTTGTTCTTGAATCAGAACCTTATCTCACACATATATAGGGGTTAGGTTAGGTTGGGTTGGGTTAGGTTGGGTTAGGTTGGGTTGGGTTAGGTTAGATTGGGTTAGGTTAGGTGAGCCGTGTCCATCACAACCAGACAATTATCCCCGTTCACCAGATCTTCCCTTTAACAAATCAGGCCGCACCTCGATTATGCGGTTCAGTTCTGGTGCCCCTATTATAGAATGGATATAAATTCACAAGAGTCGGTGCAGCGAAGAATGACAAAAATGATTCCGGGACTTAGAAACCTTCCATATCAGGATAGGTTACAGAAACTTAACTTGCATTCCCTAGAAAGACGAAGAGTGCGGGGAGATATGATAGAAGTATTTAAGTGGGTGAAAGGAATCAATAAAGGGGATATAGATAAAGTTCTTATAATATCCGAGCAGGATAGGACTCGGAGCAACGGATTCAAGTTGGATAAGTTTAGGTTTAGGAGGGAGATAGGAAGAAACTGGTTCACAAATAGGGTGGTGGACGAGTGGAACAAGCTTAGCAACTTTGTAGTAAGTGCGGGAACTCTGGAAAGTTTCAAAAGGAGGCTAGATAGATTCATGGATGATAGAGAGTGGTAGTAACTCTCGACAGGAGCTGTCATGCACAGGCCAACCGGCCTATTGCAGACTCCTTATTTTCTTATGTTCTTATGTTCTTAAATCCTCAACATAAAAGACAAATTCACCTCCATGTGTTAAAATCTTACTACACTACATTACCGTCACCACTATACCAAACCTGTGTAATATTAACACACTAATACACTATTAAGACATCACCAAATCCATCAATAAACAGTACATCTTCCTTTACACTTGATTAGAAAGAAAAACAGGAAAATATGCCCAGAATCTCAATTTCATTCACTAACATTACGAAAAATTACAAGAGTTAAGAGTCAAAGCAAGATATGTGCTGTACGCAATGTTGATGTTATTTTGTTCGCCATCATTGTGTCCTAAAGTTAATCTGTTTTGTGAAGTATATCCTCGGACTTGGGAACAAATCATCATGTGTACCTTTGAGTATTAAGGTCTTGATCCATTTCCTTGATGTCTACCGTTTGGAACAGGTAACACCACCACAATTGTTTTAACCAAGACGAAAACGGACGAAAAAAAAAGCTTCTACAAATATCAAGTATTAATTTTCTCTCTTTACAGGATCTAATACTCTTGGAAATGTGTTTAAATTAATCTGATTTGTTTTCATTTATTGTCGATCCTTCATAAGAGGACTCGTGGATCCCCCGAGCCTAGCCGGCCATTTTGTTTACATTTTTCGGTCGCTCTAAAATACCATTAAAACAATATTGAGTATAAACGTTTGGCTCAACTGATGATCTCAAACATGTCCCAACATTTTTTTGCCTCAACTCCACATTCTGTAACTCATTTAGGTAGATGTCCCTCACTACACATACACTGGACTATGTGTAATGTTGCAGCTAATGTGTTATCAAGATATTGCACATTATAAGTTCATGTGTGGTCATTATTATATCAAACGGAGGAATTTTAAAGAGCTATTACACCACCTGTATCATTAGTTGTCGCCAGGTGAAGGAATGTTTAGGTAGATTATATTTTATTTACTGTAATTAAAGTTTCAATACCTAAGACGTTCCACTATAAGAGTCTTTCAACCTCAGGTAAGGTCTTAAGACTTTCTACTCTAGGTCTTACACCCTGGAGTAGCTGTATCGTCCACTTAGGTAATTTACTCCACAAGGAACTACAAGTTACACCTTGATGTAATACTTCATTTACTGCCAAACTTTATAGGGAAATATTTTTTCACAAAGAATTTCAAGTTACAATTTCACATAATAAGTCACATTACAAACGTTCCTTCGGCTTACAGTTAAACTTTGCAATGTCAAGATATTTTTTTCACTGCAGAGGAAAGTATCCGTCATCATCATCACCACACACACACACACACACACACACACACGCGTGCGCAAAGACAAAACTCCTGTATCCAGATTCTCAAAAGTTTATAAATTAAATTCTTCCCTAAAATTAAACAGACAATACATCTATTAATCATAGAGTATGTGAACAATATCGACGCCATATTGGTTACCATCTTTGAGTCATATAATTAGTTAGCTACATAGTGTTAATTATTTAGTTAAATAGGAAAAAATAATCTACTAGCGTGTGTTGTGACCAAAATAAATCAACATTGTATTTACTTTCTCCTCCAGGGGGCACTAAGTCTAGAAAAATGACACAATTGACATCTACATAAAGTGACTGACCAAGGGTAGATATTGGCTACCTTTTGTGTTACTTTGAGGTCGTAAGAACACACAGAGCTGCTCTTAAGGATGTTTACCACAATACACCTCAACCAGTTTCTCATTCACAAAAGTCAAACAATAAATCTGGTTCAAAAGATACACCGTAAATTTTATTAGAATACAATAATCAATTACTGTATTATTGCATTGAGGCGAATAGTCTTATGGTGTTAAGATGTGTTCTTAAGCCACGAAGGTAAACAAAAGGTATTCAATATCTGCCTTGGTTGACGATGATCTGTAGACGTTAGCAAGTCCTCCTCCTCCTGCTCTCGAGTAAGGTAAAGAAGGCCTCACCTGACCAAAATTGTTAATTAAGATAGATTACATGAAGATTAACCCTCCCAGCTTATTTCAACTAATGATTAACCTAACGCTACATGGGAAGTTAAGTTAGGTTAGATTAAGTTAGGTTACGTTAGGGTAGGGTAGGGTATTGTAGGGTAGGGTAGGTCAGGTCAGGTCAGGTCAGGTCAGGTCAGGTCAGGCAGTGCCAGTGTAGTTAATCTTGAGGTTAAATAAGCTAGAGGCTAATCTTCACATGAGCCACTAAGACACTTTGACGGAGGCGGTTACGTACAACAGGAAAGCTCTGATAACATATAATGTACAGTATATACCGTTTAAGTTGCGTCAGCCGCTCTATACACCACTTATTGACCTACTCATTCACTGCCGTAGAAATATTTACTTCTAACAGGTTTCTATATGGTTCCCAGTCATTATAATACGACCTTGTAAAATCAAATGATCTAAATTAAACTAAACTTATCCAAATTAAACTTATTAGCTAACAAATCCTTCTAAAACACGATATATGTAAATCAAAAGTTCTAAATTCAACTTAACTTATCGTAATATAACTATTATAACTAAACCATTTTAATTAAACCTAACCTAAACATCTCAAGTGCCACAAACAGAAGGAAAAAACACCTTTAATATTATCGTGTAAGAAGCCCCTGTAACCCACTAACTCAAGGTAATGCATCTATATCAATCTACCTGCGTCGGAAGCTCTATACGTGACTATGATCGTTACCCACTGCTGGAGAACATTTGTACTTCTATAATTACCCCTGGAGAAACAATGCACCAATTTACGATTTATTTATTTTATTTTCATTTATTTTTTATTCTTGGTCCATACTGTAAACACCGCCCGCTTGTGAGTCCCGTCAGCCATTTTGTTCTAACTTTCGGGGATTCTAAAATAAACTATAAATAAATAAATAAATAAATAAATAAATAAAACAAGCATCTTTTGTTTTTCTAACCCATGAGCTGTGAGTCTTCATTATATACTTCAACATTACTGTAAACTAAGGCTAGAGAGGGTGTGTACAGTACTAGTGGAGCCAAGACGAGAAGGTATTTCAAATCCCTAAAGGGTTTTACAAGTGGAGAGTCTTACAAGTGGAGGGTCTTACAGGTGGAGGGTCTTACAAGTGGAGGGTCTTACAGGTGGAGGATTTTAATAAGGATAAATACAGCAAGTCTTACAGTTGAATCAGCCAAGTCGAGGAAAACTCTTAAGAGTCATGTAACTTCTACCTGATGTTACCTGTAATCAAGCTAAGGTATATGTAAGAAGAATATTATCTCGTTACTATCCATTCCTCTTCCACTATCCTGCGAGGTGGTGTATTAATAGGCACAGATACTCATGATAAAGAAGGAATAAAGAGAAAGACGCAAGATACCTATAAAATGCGACAGAATATACCTACACAGTACACATGCGTAATCCTAACCCATCCCAACCCAACCCAACCCTATCCTACCCTCAGCTTCACCATAGTACACAAAGTCATTCTTGGTATCAGAGTGACGCATAAACACCCTGTATCGCCTAAGACACATTTGAATCGGATGGTTCGTTGACGGTTTTATTTCTTCGGTATAAACCAGTGAAGCAATTAGTTCGTGGGAACAGTGAGTCAAAATACTTCACATCAGCTTCGTTTACAACCTCCAGCTGATATTTACTTCTGTTGTCTATATCAATCACATTTTATAATGAAAACAAAAATATGGTTAGTTACTTATAAATGAAAATAAATCATACTTAGATACTTAGGAGTGGGGAAAAAAGATACTTAAGATACTTAAAATGAAAACACTCTTTGATACTTAAATTAGGACAAAATAAACGGACATAAAGATTTAACTATGAGCGGTGGATATTACGACATGTACCGGCTATCAATACAGAGGCGCTATTTAGCCGTGAAGTTCTCTCAGAAACCCAACAAGACAATATGTGGTCACGTAAAAATTTCAGGTTAATTTTTAACACCATCCGTCATTTAAACCTTGGCACCTGTAGATTAAGAAAATATATGGTGATATTTTTTCTGATGGGATAAAGGTCGTATTTGTCCAGAGAAGTAAGAGAGGAAAAAAATCACTTGAGAGGCATGACGCACAGAGTGTCTAAGGTGATAAAAGATCATATACTACTATTTGGGTTTTCAAATTAAGTTCATTACATAAAATATCAAGCTCATACAGATTACAAAAGAACAGAATACCATGAGCTCTCTACAGCTATTGTCAGCTGTCAATATGCTGATGTACAGAAGCTACACAATGTTATTGGTGACTGTAATCCCAGGAAAATGATGCTCTTATAAACTTGGTAACTGGAGCTGTAATGCCAGAAAATGCCAAATATGACAATCTATGTGCATATGAAGTTGGAAGAAAAAATTATGAAAATTTTGTCAAGGAACGTATTGTTGGTCCATTGGGCATCTGGGAAAAGCTGTCCAAGGTTAATCTACTGTCGTGGAAAGCAGCAAATATGACTTCAACCATCAAATTGTTATCACAAGTTATAGAACTTAAGCAGGACATACAGTATATGTATCACAGAAGGGCAGCACTGTACATATCAAGTCACCAGACACTGATGTGTTTGGCATATTAAAGTAGCCTCAACTTGGAGAAAATACAAGTATGATAACAGGAACTGGTGAGCGACGACACATTGGGCAGAGAGCCTTACAGGTTTCCATGCCTTCACAGGATCTGACTGCATTGGAAAATTTGTTGGCAAAGGAAAGAAAGCATGTTGGAGCACTTTGATGAAATCTAACACAAAAGTCCTAGATGCATTCAAGATGCTGAGTAGACCAAATGCCCTCCAGCAGACATGTATATTGGTCTAGAGGAATTTGCATTTAAGCTCTACTGTCCACGAATGACTTTCACTAAACTGTCAAAACTTAGATGGCATCTCTTCAAGATAACGCAGGCAGAAGCTGGAGAACTACCAGCGACTGCAGCAACTCCACAGTATCATATATTGAGAGGAAGGTATCAAGCTCTTCTGTGGTCTTGTGATGCAGACAGTGAAATGCTTTCACAATTAGAGCATGGCTGGAAGATTGACAATGACTGTTTCATACTAGTAATATCAGACCAACCACCAGCTCCAGAAGCAATCACAGAACTTGTTAAATGTGGATGTGGCGTTAGGAAATGTGGATCATTGTCATGTTCATACAGAAAGAATCAGAAATAATAGCATGACATGCACCGAGATGTGTAACTGTCAAGCAGATGATGAGAAATGCCTACACAAGGTGAAGGAATCTGTTGTACACAGAAGACTCTGATGACGAGGACTGAAGCAATGTCGTAAATAATAACTTGTGACTTGTATACACATGATGTATAACACTACAAACTTTTAATAAATATAAAACGGTGGTTCTAGGCTTTTCAGATAATGGTAATAAGTATATGTTTAATTTCCAGTATTTGTCTTTAGCAATTAATTTTACTTACCGCAATCTCTTCTTTGCCAGAGACAGGATGGCATATATGAGCAGCCATGTTTGTAACACACTTAAGATATTATAACAGCATTCATAATATATTACGTTAAATTGTAATGATATAATACTACATGTTCATAGGTTATTAGTCATGTTTTAAGTTACTTAGGAGTTAATGGTAATACGTCTGTGGTTCATTACGCCGCTCTTTGATAAAACTTCTTTAATGGCATAAAACTTATAATATACCGTTCAGAAAAAATTACACCACAGTTCCTTAACATAGTTTATAAGGATTATTACGATGTATGGTGTCAAAAATTAACATGAAATTTTTACGGGATTACTTAAGCTCCTATACTAAAACCTGCCGACCTAACATAACCTTTTTTACCCACCTCCACCTACTTACCTAACCTGACATAATCTAACCAAACCTGACATAATCTAACCTAACCTGACATTATCTAACCTAACCTGATATAATCTAACCTAACCTGACATAATCTAACCTAACCTGACGTAATCTAACCTAACCTGACTTAATCTAACCTAACCTGACATAATCTAACCTAACCTGACATAATCTAACCTAACCTGACATAATCTAACCTAACCTGACATAATCTAACCTAACCTGACATAATCTAACCTAACCTGACATAATCTAACCTAACCTGACATAATCTAACCTAACCTGACGTAATCTAACCTAACCTGACATAATCGAACCTAACCTGACATAATCGAACCTAACCTGACATAATCGAACCTAACCTCCCCGTCTGACATAAGCTATTCTAATCAAACCTAACTTTCCCACTTACCGACCGTAACCTATCTACTTATTACCTACCTAACCTAACTTAACTTAATCCAACCTGACGTAATCTAACCTAACCTATTGAAACTTAACTTAACCACCTACCTCATCTAACACCACTTTGTAATCTCTTTGCACTACCGCTCACAGGATGAGTATGGGGGGCACAATAAACTAGCCTCTAACTGGCAAAATTAACAAAACTAACATAACCTAACCCAACCTGACTTTACCTAACCTGATCTGATCTATCCAACTTAAACACCTTAGAATATATAATAAAGCAGCTAGGTTAATTTAGGCTAAATATGGTTGATTCATATTTCGTTTTGACAGAAATTCCCGGCAAAATAACGTATCTATATTGAGAACCACCGCCATGTTGGTTCCACGTTAACAAGACACGGATACACTACAGAATAACCCACGTTCGTTTAACCTCAATTACTACAGTTTACTTTATAATCTTACTTCACAATCTTCACTACAGCTCACTTCACAATCTTCACTACATCTCACTCCACAATCTTCACTACATCTCACTTCACAATTTTCACTACATCTCACTTCACAATCTTCACTACATCTCACTTCACAATCTTCACTACATCTCACTTCACAATCTTCACTACATCTCACTTCACAATCTTTACCACATCTTACTTCACAATCTTTACCACTTCTTACTTCACAATCTTCACTACATCTCACTTCACAATCTTCACTACATCTCACTTCATAATCTTCACCAGATCTCACTTCACAATCTTCACTACATCTCACTTCACAATCTTCACTACATCTCACCACCACAACACCCTACCCCATCACCACTACACCCACCACCATCACTACACCCACCACCACAACACCCACCACCACAACACCCCACCACCATCACTACACCCACCACCATCACTACACCCACCACCAC
>NW_024727444.1:0-19563 GCF_018991925.1 Homarus americanus
GCAGAAGCATTTACAGCGCCCATCTGGGAAATATGCAAAGTTCATACTTGCCTTTATGACTCGTGCATTAAGGGGGTAAAAGCCTGAAGGGTCATAGGTTTTGTCAAGTTACATAAAGTGAGAGAATGATGAGTGCGTGGGGGGAAAGTTCCCGGTACATTTCATGTTTATGGCAAAGCGTGGCAGGTCCCTAATAATGTCAAGTGCCAGGCCTGTCACTAGGAGGAGGGATATCTGGTCAGGGAGGGAAGAGGTGTTGGTAACAGCTAGGGACCTGTAGGAGGTGGTCATAGGGCAAGTGAGGATGTAGTGAGAGAGGGTGTGAGAGTCGGGTTGGCCACAAAGTTTACAAACAGTGCGGCCAGGCTCAGGGTTGCCAATGTACTCCCATAGGTACCTGTACCCTAGGTGCAGTCTCATGTACATAATCTGTTGAGATCGAGTCAGGGATTGATACTCTTTGTAGTGGCGGTTGTCGTCACCGGTTACAGCGTCATAGTGGCATAGTGTGACGCTACCCCGTTGCTTCAGGTGTGTCCAATTTTCATCGAATGCCTCTCGTTGTGTGGCGTGTATGCGAGATTTGAGATGACTCAAGGAGAGGGCGAGAGCGGCTTCAATATCTTCTTGTGTAGCTTCTTTGGCAAGCCGACCTACAGTGTCACAGGCAGTTATTCCTATAAGTGACAGGATCTAAATAAACTTGACACGGATGTCATCAGTTTGTTCTAGCCCGGCGACGGCGGCTAGGGTGTGTTGGGCGGCAGGGGAGGAGGGGGAGGCTAATTTGAGCCTCGCTAGCGCCGAAGTGCTGTCACTGATTATAAGGAGGTTCCAGCGTTCAGTGCGAGCATACAGTAGGTCGCCACCTCATGAATGCCCGCGAGGATGGCTATGCTTTCAGCATCAGTGGAGGAGGCCCAGTCGTGCACCCTGATTTTCCTGCAGGCCTGGCGCTCAGGAATCCACACAGCTGCCCCAGCCCTGCCCAGCGTGGTAACAGACCCATCACAGTAGACGAGGATAGGAGGGTGGGAGGTCTTAAGAGAGGAGGCGACATCATTAATCTGCTCAAGGCAGTTAAGTTTGAGCATATACCGCAGTTGGGTGGATTTACGACCAGGGAAGGTGTGGACGACAACATCAACACTCGGGGAAGTCCACGGCGGTAGAGGCGAATGAAAAGTGATTGATAGATTTGTAAAGAAAGGGGCATTGCAGTAGGTGTTAACATCTTCGAATTTAAAAATTTTCAATATAGCTAATTTTTTATTTGTGTGATCTGTTTTTTTTTCAAGTAGGTCATTGTCCGTACAACTCTCTTTTGTGCAGTAACCAGAGATTATGTTTTTGAAGAGCTAGAGGCCCCCCCCCCATACTGTGTGACAGTGTATCAGGTGTTGGTAAACAAGATCATGATAGATTTCTTTCATTGCTGTGACAGTGAGTGACTGTCGAGTGTGATACAGACTATTAAAAAAAACCCAACTTCTTTCAATATTATGAGTTACTAGGCATCAATTAGAGAGTTTGAAAATCTTTCATTCACACGTAATTATCAAAATATAAATCATATAAAAGTAGCATAGAAAAAAAATTCTTTGCTGACCTTAAGCATAAATCAAGTACTATTTATTAACAGAGACCTTGTTAAGCTGTAAAAATACGCCGTTGTACCTTATATTTCTTATGTAATCCCTTATGAATTGTGTAAGGGGGATAGCGCGAACGCAGTCCCCCGCTAACAAAAATTGCGCACTCGAGTTAACCACATTTGGGTTAATCGCAAGGGTCAGCATCACCGGAGTGCAATGGTGAGCCTCGCCCTGGGAAAACCGCCTTCGTGATCACGGTATCTCCTGTGCCAGGTAAGTATGCCCTGAATTGTTCATCCTAAACCCTAACCTAACTTGACTGACTATCATTGTGCTGAACCATCTCTCTTATGTTATTGATTTAAATTTATAAACCAATTATATGATAACTTTTTATATAATTCGTAATATGCTAAAATAAAAATTGTCACATTAAAAGTGAGAGGCATATGATGGAAATAAACAAGTTTGGCTTTATAAACTATTCATTTCCATCAAAACACAAACATACGGGGTTAGAAAATTTTAACTATTGATAATTTTTTCGCGTTTTTCTTGTGTCAAATTCAATATGATTTCCCATTAGATCCAAAATAAAGTAATTAATAGTATCTCAACCATCAACTTTAGATTGATTTGCCAGGATAAGTTTGTATAGAGGTAAGCCAAGTTTTCTTCTGTAGCAAATTGATCCTGAAGTTTCTTCCTCTCACAATTAAGTCGTTTGGGATATTGCTTATGTACTTTATCTATTAATTATGAGGAACTTGCTATCCAGTGAGGGCTATCCCTCCTAATATAAAACTGAACATTGTGGAAATACTTTATTTGGCATAGTAATGAGATCAATATAGCCCAGAATCATTTTATTGGAAAATTGACTAATCAAACTAGAAATTGATACAATTCCAAATTTTCTACAATTATATGCAATAAATATTTATACTTGTGTAAGCATTTTACAAATACTTCAGGAACTACTTCTCTGGGCGGAGCTTCATTTTTTCATGAAGGTTGGCATACACGGTTCATAAAGTAATTGTCTCAATCATTTAGGCACTATCATTTTTAGTGCAATTTATACTTTTCATAATGCAACGGAAATTAGTTTTCCAGCTTCTATGTAAAAAATAAAATAACAAAAACAGCGGGTGTATTGTTGGTATCATAGTTAAAAAACATTGGCAACCGGCGTATCTCTTCATGGGGAAAGTACAGTGTAGGGTATGCGTCCTTCAGTCTGTCCCTCAAACATGCCAGTTTCTTCCTTCACTAACACTGGTCAATAATGTTCATAAAGAAAAAAGAAAGAAAGAATGAAAGAAAGAAATAACGAACAAAAGTGATTTTTTTTTAAGATTAAGGAAAACTAAAAATTGTAAATGGTAATATAACAATGAAGTGTAAAGAATAGTATAATAATTGGTAATTCAATTCCGGTTTTTGTTATTATAGATTACTAGTGTTGATGCATAAGGAGTTTGACTGTTTATCTGCAAACAGAACTCGAGATAAATTCTTGTTGCACCAATTTAAAACTAAAGTAATGTTATTGTGTAATGTGCATTGCTTTGATTGCAACACAGCAATCGTCATCGCTTCTCGGCCTTTTGGCTAAGATCAAAGTGTAGTATCTGTTCTTATCAGCTTAATATCTGATACGATCCCCATGTGGGATCTTCGATATTAAACTGATTTTTGGATCATGGCGAAGTGCTAGGGGCTTGCTCCACCTTTGCCGCGGATCGGCCCGGTATTGCAGTATCTCCGGGATCGGTCCACTCCCCATGGGGAGAAATTAAAGCAAATATATTACATTTTATTTAAAGATGGCCAAGGGCATATAATGTCTTATAATCGCTGTATATATGTCACGGTCAGACACAGGTGCGACTTCTTTCTGGGTTGCAAAAAAGCAGGATGTAATTGTCCGTTTATTCGGTCCTTGGTAGGTTACAATATGCGGAGTTACACATGCATGAGTAAAATCAACGAATATATGAACATGTGTGCAGGGTGCTATCTGGTACTGACTATCCGGCCAAGCAATCACACGTGCATCCTCAACAGGCAGATGAGGGAGGAGCAAAGGGTTCCCCATTTTCGTTTCCAGTGCGACGTGCAATACTGCCACTACTCTGCCCCAACAAAGAGAGGATTGAATAACCACAAGGTAGCAACACATGTACGGCAGTGGAGGAGGAGAGACAACCAACGTCAGGCGGAGCAACGACAGGGGAACCAACAGGCTGAAGGCAATCCAGCAAGCGCCCAGCCCTCACAGGAAGTTGGGGAAAATAGGGATAACGAGCAGAGGGAGCAGCCACAGAATTACGAGCAACAGCAGCAAAGAGAAACACAAGGGCAACGAGAAAGGCACAGAGGGACACCTCCACCCAGGGATGGAGAAGTGGAAGGACCAGAGACACCACGCCCCGTCTCTGGGAGAAGTACACCAGTGTCACCACTGAGCCCAGACGATCAAGAAACGCGACTGAGGTCGATAACGCCGAGCCAGCTGCTCCAAAATGAACCCTCACCAAGAGAGGAATCACAGCACCCAGGGGACCTGACACCCCTCTTGCACATGCCAAGAATGCCACTGTCACCTCTAAGCCCCGATGAAGAACATGGTGGAGACAGTACCCGAACAGGGGAACAGATAATGCAAAGTCAAGAAACAAATGAAGGAAGACAAAGTAATCTCAGTGAATCCCCTACACCACTATCGCAAAGTGAAGCAACTCAAACACTAAGTGGTGAAGGCAACATACAGGAGCAGATTGGCATAACGCCTGAACCAAATGAAGAGCGAGATGAAGCTGAGGAGACATGGATACTGGAGCCGTTTCTGGGCACAGTGTATGAGATCCAGCGGAACCCGGACTGGGCAAGATTTGAAGAAGTACTGATTGAGATCGAGGTAGCAATACAAGCGGCAAACAGGATAAACATCTCTCAAGGACAGAACACGACCAGGAAAATCACCGATGTCAATGATTGCAAACAGATCCAGAGGCTGTACAAATACAACCGTCGCCGAGCAATACGGCTAATTGCCGAAGGGAACGGCGCAAGATGTGAAATAAGCAAGGAGAGAATAGAGGAACACTTCCAACACATGATGGTTGAAAAGGATTGTGACCTAAATACCGTGGAGCACATTCCCGAACCGCCACACGACAGACCAGAGATGGAAATGCAGCCCTTCACAGAGAAGGAAGTATTTACAAAACTAGCAGCAGCAGAGAATTCGTCACCAGGTGAAGACAGAATATCATATGAGAACTGGAGAAAGGCTGACCCAAGCTGCCGAGTTATGGCAGCCATATTCAACGTGTGTCTCAGAGCCAAGAGAATACCAGTCTCCTGGAAACGATACAGAACAATACTTGTCCCCAAAAAAGGTGGTAACCCAGAAGTCGTTTCAAATTGGAGGCCTATAACACTGAGCCGCACAATATACAAGGTGTACACGGGATGCCTCACAGCACGACTCAGAAGGTGGCTCGTTGACAACGAGGTACTGTGCGCCGCACAGAAAGGATTCATGCCAAGTGATGGGGTGATAGAACACAACTACATACTTCAACATCACATGGACGATGCACGACGGAACAATGGCGATACCTGCATAGCAGCACTCGACTTGACCAATGCATTTGGCTCAGTGTCACTGGACCTCATTAAAAGAGCGCTCAACCGTATAGGGGTGGGACGGGATTTTGAAACAGTAGCAGGAGACATCATCAGTGGCAAGACGACAAGAATACTAACAAAGGAAGGAGAAACAGAAGAGATACCAGTGCAATGCGGTGTGCAACAGGGGTGCCCAATAAGTGGTCTCCTGTTCAATATAGCGGTCGAACCACTGTTGCGGAAAATCGCGGCCGAAGGAATGATACTGGACCAACAGCACAAGCACCCATGCTTAGCATATGCAGACGATATAACCATCATTACAAAACAGCAAGATAATCTACAGCAACTCCTCTACATAGCAACAGAACAATGCAGTATGATGGGACTGGACCTAAATCCTAGCAAAAGCTCATCATTGCACCTGTCTGGACGAAGACCTCGAGGAATGCGCCAGACACAGTTCTACGTGGGAGAAACGCCCATCCAATGGAAGAGCGATGGCGAAGCAACGCTCTTCTTGGGACGACCAGTTGGGTTCCATCTTCTGCCAAACATCCAAACAGTAGAGGAACTAATGCAACTCGGGACCAAAATACTGACAAGCAAGCTAGCACCGTGGCAGAGAATAGATGCAGTCAAGACATTCATGTTCCCGGCAGGAGTGCATGCAATGAGGACTTGGCAACTGAGGAAAACTGACTGGGCACACCTGGACAACGAAATGAAGACAATGCTTAAACACACGCTACATCTACCGTCAAGAGCGTCGAATGAGTACTTGTACGGAAGCAGTAAAGCTGGAGCGTGTGGTGTCCCACTCGCGGCAGAAGACTCTGACATTTTCCTGGTGGATACCGCATATAAATTACTCACGTCACCGGATCCTGACGTCAAGGAAATAGCCAGAGAAGAATGCCGGCGAGTGGCAACAATGACAACACGACAGGAGCCAAGCATGACCGACGCATGCATGTACTTAACACAGGGAGAGATGCAAACGCGAGGAGGAGACCACCAAACCATCTGGTCTAGAGCCAGGTGTGCCTCAGGCCGAATGGGGGTTTCCTGGATAGCAGAGGGAGGAGACAACATCAAGATAAAATGCACGGACTCCATCATTGAAGAAAAAGATAGAAGGAAGGTAGCCAAAACCATCCGGAGCCAGCGACGACAGATGAGAGATGAAGTTCTGCAGAATAAGCCTGACCAAGGGAAAGTGATGAAGCTCGTAGCACAAGAGAGAGCATCATCAGCTTTTGTTCGAAATGGAGCGTATACAACCTTCGCAGACTGGCGTTTCATACACCGAGCAAGACTGAACCTACTCCCCGTCAATGGAGCGAAGCGAGGCCAGAATAGGGATCGGAGATGTCGTCGGTGCAATAGAGAAGAAACGCTCCCACATGTAGTAAACCACTGCATGATACACTCTCGAGCCATGCAAAAGCGACATAATGCCCTGGTGGATAGAGTACGAAAAGCCGCAGAAGGTCGACATTGGAAGGTCATGTCGGCAAATGAACGAGTACCAGGAGCAGCAGACAATGGACGTCCAGACCTGGTGATTGAAAAGAACCGAGAAGTGATCCTGATCGACGTCACCTGCCCATTCGAGAATGGACAAGAGGCATTTAAAGAAGCAAGACTGAGGAAAGAAGAAAAGTATGCAGAACTGGCAGCAGAGATGAGAAGACAATACCAGCAGGTGAAGGTGGCTGCATTCATAGTGGGACCCCTGGGAGCATACGACCCGGAGAACGAGAAGCTGATGAAGAGACTGGCATCAAAGGGATACCTGCGCCTCTTCAGGAAACTGTGTGTAAGTGATGCCATTCGCTGGTCGAGAATGATTTATATAGAACATACCTCAGGGGCTAGACAGTATGTAGGGTGAAATAAACCCAAAGTCAAGATAGAAGAAAGAATAGGTTCTAGTTAGTGGAATAGGAACATTATGTATAAAATGTAATAGATAGTCAGCCAATTGTCACAAATTACTGGAATACCCAAACTATTGTAAATAAAAAACAATGTATCATTCTTTTAAATAATATCTGTTCTTATCAGCTTAATATCTGATACGATCCCCATGTGGGATCTTCGATATTAAACTGATTTTTGGATCATGGCGAAGTGCTAGGGGCTTGCTCCACCTTTGCCGCGGATCGGCCCGGTATTGCAGTATCTCCGGGATCGGTCCACTCCCCATGGGGAGAAATTAAAGCAAATATATTACATTTTATTTAAAGATGGCCAAGGGCATATAATGTCTTATAATCGCTGTATATATGTCACGGTCAGACACAGGTGCGACTTCTTTCTGGGTTGCAAAAAAGCAGGATGTAATTGTCCGTTTATTCGGTCCTTGGTTGGTTACAATATGCGGAGTTACACATGCATGAGTATGATGTGACAAACATGGATAAGAGGTGTGTTAGGACCTGGCAAGGATAACGTTGGATATAACATTAGGATAAGTTCAGGCTCATTTCACAACATGAGTACAGTTAATATTTTGAAGTTCTCTATGAGGACATAACACTCCTTTTTTCTGTCTCAATCAAAGTTTTTAATCTCAAAAAAATGTCTCGATATTATACTGGAAAAATTTTAGATTAACACGTTTTCCTAACAGACTATTAAAAACTTCTTTCAGTATTATGAGTTACTAGGCATCAATTGGAGAGTTTGAAAATCTTTTCATTCACACAAAATTGTCAAAATACAAATCATGTAAAAGTAGCGTAGAAAAAATTCTTCGCTGACGCTTAAGCATAAATCAAGTACTATTTATTAACAGAGACCTTGTTAAGCGGTGCAAATACGCCGTTTAGAGTCCCTTATGATATGTATAAGGGGGATAGCGCGAACGCAGTCCCCCGCTAACAAAAATTGCACACCCGAGTTAACCACATTTGGGTTAATCGCAAGGGTCAGCATCACCGGAGTGCAATGGTGAGCCTCGCCCTGGGAAAACCGCCTTCGTGATCACGGTATCTCCTGTGCCAGGTAAGTATGCACGAACATGATCATCCTGAACCCTAACCTGACTTGACTGACCATCATTGCGCTGAACCTTCTTTTTTATGTTATTTACCTCATTTTACAAACAAATAAAATGATTACTCTTTCTATAATTCGTAGTATGCTAAAATAAAAATTTCCAAATTAAAAATAAGAGCATGTGATAGAAATAAACAAGTTTGGCTTTATAAACTTTATTCATTTACAAACATAATGGGCTAGAAAATGTTAACTATTGATATTTATTTTCGCGTTTTTCTTGTGTCTAAATCAAGATGATTTCAAATTAGATCCAAAATAAAGTAATTAATAGTATCTCAGAAACGCGCATGCGTGCGTAGTGTCAACAAAGGCTGTAAGAGACTGCTCTTTAAAATTCGTATTTCTGACGAATTCAGAGAGTCTACCAATCCCAGCCTGTGTAGACAACTACAGTAAGACCCAGTTATCAGCACAGTGGCATATATTTTTTTGTTACTTTTGGACTTTGTCATTTTTTGGGGATAAAACATCTGGTCCTACCACCCGATCCCTCTGAGCAAAGTTTTCAAGTTTGCGCATGCGCAGTGTGATAGTGTGACGTCATTACCACTCCACCTGACTGCAGTGTTGCCAACGTGTCCTATGCCCGCTGTTAAACGCTCCCGTTCGTTGGAAACGGCGGCAGTAGGTGACAGTGATGCTGACGACTTTCTTCTTGAAGACACGTCAAAGAAGAAGCAGAAACCTCAGAAGTCAGGGTCTCCAGCAGGGGCCACGGCTCCCCCTTGCACCCCTTCTGGGGCTGTAGAGGGTGGACTCCTGTCATCAGGGTCCCCAAGTGAGCCTACATGTGGCTCAATGACCGACCCTCCGCCGACGATGGACATAGGGGATTCCCTTTGTCTCCCTGCCCCGTCGCGCCTTCGTCGTCTCGCCTTCCCTCGGGACTTGCCTCTGAGCACACGGACGACCTGGTTCTTCCGTCACTGCTCTCCACTTCAGGACTCAACACTTCGCCTCCGCCGAGGTCCCACAGCCGTGATAGTCACCACACAAATGGACGAGACGGTACGCCTGCTCACTCAGGTGGGCTTTCCTGCTCCCCAGGGGGAGGTGATGCTGAAGTTCACCATCATCACCCCAGAAACTCGTCGTACCAAGGTAATGGTTCGCCACGTACCCTGGGAGATCCCTATCGACGATCTTCGCCCTCTTCTCCCACAACTACTGGACATGGAGCGCCGCATCAACCCGGTCTCCAAACATCCATCCAACGAACTCATCGGCTGGTGGGTGGGCCCCCTCCCCCCGAAGGTGAATGTAGGACCAATTCACAACTGTCCTCTCGACCGATTTATCGGAACCCCGAAAATCTGTGGTCGTTGCCAATCGTGGAAACACCGCACCTGGGAGTGCACGAGGATGGTCGCCTGCGGTTTCTGTGCAGGTCCTCACGACACAGTGGAATGCAAATCGAAAATTCAGAACAAAATCCCAGTTATTCCACGGTGCGTCAATTGCCATGGCAGTCACCACGCCTGGAATGCCAATTGCCCACAGCGTCCTGGCACTCGCCCGGGGAAAACTTACCTTGTACCACCGCCCTCGTCTCTGACGAAGCCCCTGTCAACCAAACCTCAATCCTATCCACCACCGCCTCTTCCATCCACCAAGGATTTCCCATTGATCTCCTCTCCTCTACCACCCCCTCTATCACCCCTACCACCCATCCTTTCTCCCCTCCCTCCCTCTCCCTACCGTTCTTGGAACAAGGTCGTTGCCGGCCCTGCCACACAGTCACCACCATCTCCTGCCCACCCGGACCCCCGCTGTCTCTCACCAGCACCACCACCTCTTACTCAACTGAACCCTCACCGTCCCTCTCCGTCGCTACCACCGCCACATGCCCAGTCGGGCCCTCGGCAATCCTCGCCGCCACCTCCAGCTCATGCACAGGTACACCAAGTTGGTTCTATGGAAACAATCACTCTCCGTCTGGATCGCCACTCCAAGCAAATCAACCTTCTCTCAGCCCAACTCGACTTGTTTGTGAAAACAATTGCGACATTGCAGAAGCAACAACAACTCATTCTGGACACCCTGACCCAACAGGGGCGCGCTTTGCAAGCCCTGATGACCCGCCTCCTTCCATCTCCCGAGATGGAGGATCCATCCCTCGCTCTCCCACTCCTCCCTCTCCATTTCTCTCAACAGAATTTGGTACCTCCTCTGGAGCCCTGTCTAGCCCCTCCGACTCATCTCACACCGGAGGCCGTTCCCTCCTCTTCTTACAATGGAACATCCAGGGACTTAGACCTCGCCGGACAGACCTCGCCCAGTTTGTGCTCTCCCATCAAGTAGATGTTGCTCTACTTCAGGAAACCATCACAGACGATGTTACTCCACTCCGCCTCTCTGGCTATTCTGTTTACACCCTGCCTCGGTACCGTGGGCAGGCTCGTGGCCTCCTCACCCTTGTGCGTAACACCATTCCATCTGTTCGTCTCTCTTCACCTGACTCACATGGACCCCCGTCTGAATTACTTTCTGTCTCCCTTACTCTTGGTGACCGGACCCTTCGTGTAGTCAATGTTCATTTCAAGAGTGATTCTCTGGACCCCCAGGTTCTTCACGACCTCCATGATGGGGTTCCCACTATTGTTCTTGGCGACTTTAATGCCCGCCATCCCACTCTTACTCCGGATCATCCCACTCCATGTACCCTTAATGGATCACATCTCTCACAGTTTCTTAATGGGGATGATGATGTTCGCTTTCTTTGTCCTGACGATCCTACTCGCCTCCTCCATAGTTTCCTTGATGTTGGCTTACTATTGAACGGTCATACTTCCTTTCATCCTACCGTCTGCACCGAGCCTGCTCTGTATAGTGACCATCTTGCCGTTACTACCCATCTCAGGCTCTCCTTCTCTGCCCCGACATCAACTCCTTATCGATCCCCTCGCCTTCGTCTCACACAAGATGCTGTTCCTTCCTTTACCCAATACCTTTCTACCTGGGCGGATTCCTATGTTGTCCCTCTGTCCCTTGACTCTTACAGCGCTGATTTTGTTGATGCCGTGTATGACTCTGTCAATCGCGCTACCCCTCCACGCCCTCCCCGTCACCCCAGAAGTGCCACCAACTACTGGTATCGTATCCCTGCCATGAGACATCTCCGGCAGGTAACCCGTGATCTCCACTCTGCCATACGGAGGTCTCGGTCTCCAGAGGACTGGGAAGACTTCAAAAATTGGTGCTCCTTTGCAACTCAGGAGCGCTGTCGGATACGTGAGGCGGACTGGCTATCCTTCACGGGGTCTCTATCGTTCCAGTCGTCACCCTCTTATGTATGGAATCGGATTAATGCTATACGGGGTACTCGACGGAGGCCTCCTCCCCACCCTGATCCCGCCTCCCTTGCCTGCTCTTTAATGGAGGACTGGGCACGAGCTTCCTCCCCAGAGGCACTTCCAGATCCAATGCAGGAGGCAGTGCAGGCCCGCATCGATGCGTCTGAGCCTGTTGTTCGTGCTGCTCTTACCTCCCCTGCCCCCACTGATCATCCCATCACACAGTTCGAGCTTGACAGTGCTCGTCGCTCTAGAAAAGACACCTCTCCTGGGGATGATCAGATAACCTACTCCGTCCTCAACGCCTGTACTAATATTCTTAACGGCCCCTTGCTTGCTCTCTACAATATGTCTTATGAACATGGGGTTCTCCCGTCCAACTGGAAAAATGCCACTATTATCCCCATCCCTAAGCCGGGAGATCCTGGGAAATATCGACCCATTAGTCTTACCTCCTGTGTTTGCAAGATGATGGAGAGGGTACTCCATCGTCGCCTTCTTCACACCATAGGCGGCTTCCACAACTCCCTCAATGGTTTCATTCAACATCGCAGCACAGCACACTCCATTGCTTCCTTTTATTGCAATCAGACTGCCCGCGTCTCCGTCTTCCTTGATATCAAGGGAGCCTTTGATACGGCTCAGCCTGCCTCATTTTAGCTGAACTTGCACGGTTAGGGGTTAAAGGGAGACTTCTACAATGGATCGCCTCTTACCTCACTGGACGTCAGGCCCGGGTTCGCGTTGAAGGCTCTATGTCTCCTGTTCAAGAAATGAACCTCGGCACCCCTCAAGGTGGAGTCCTGAGTCCCACCTTGTTTAACACTCTCATGCACTCCATTGCATCACTCCCGTGGCCGACAGAAGTTGTCCACTCAGGATATGCCGACGATGTCCTCCTCCAAGCCCCTGACTACCTCAACATGCAGGAAGCCCTTGATCTGGTCTCCAGAGAGTGTGATTCACTTGGTTTCCTTCTTTCAACTGCGAAAACAAAAGCCATGTGGCACGGTCGTGTTGTACCTCCACCCCTTCTCTTATCAGGAACGCCCTTGGGCTGGGTTAATGAGACAAAATACCTGGGTGTGTATGTAACTCGCACACGTTGTCAGATCCCTGAAGTCCGCTATCTTCGAGACATATGCTTTCGGCGTCTCGCTCCCCTCTCTACCATGTGCAGGGGTTCCCTTGGTGCCACCATCCCTGTACTTCTCACCATGTACAAGTCCATTGTCCGTTCCTGTGTCGACTACGCCACCCCTGCCCTCGTCAACATTAGTCGGACTGCTGTCAACCGTCTCGAAGTTATCCAGAGGAAAGCTGCTCGTATCATCCTTGGGGCTCCTCAGTGGACACGCTCTACTTCTCTATATACCGAACTTGGTCTTTCCCCCTTACAGGATCGTGTCCAGGAGTTTTACCTAAAAACTGCCGTTTCCATTCTACGGGATCCTAGGGGCAACTATGTCCAAACCAACTTGACTACTGCTGTCCGAGACCGACCTCCATCTAGAAGACAGTGGCGAGGGTCACTCATCCGAGCCCTTCAGGAACACGACCTCCTGCCTGATCTTGTTGTCACCCCTGCTGTTGGTTCGTCTCCTTCTCCCTGGCTGGATTTTCAACCTGAAGTGATTGCCCTCGGTGGACCGCTCCCGAAATCCCAGGTGAACCCTGTTATTCTCTGCAAATACCACCTCTCCAGGATCGCTCACTGGTCCCCAGGTAGGGTCGTCCTCTACACTGATGGTTCTGTTGACCCCGCTACAGGTAGGGCCGGGGCTGGTGTCTACATCTCCCGTCCTCATGCCCCTGAGCCTATCAAACTGTCTCTCAGAGTTTCTGACTGGGCATCCTCCACTCAGGCTGAACTAATAGCCCTCCTTGCTGCCCTTCTCGCTGAGGAAGAAGCAGATGGTTTCTGCCCCTTGCTTGTCTGCTGCGATTCCAGGTCTAATCTCGACGGGATCGCATTTGGATCAGGGAAAAATAAGGACCTCATCCTCCGAATACGAGGGTTAACATCCACACTTCAGGATGCAGGCCGTCCTGTGACATTCCTATGGATACCTAGTCATGTCGGTATCTTGGGGAATGAGGCAGCAGATGACCTTGCCAAGACTGGCTGCAACAAGGCCACACCTGACTACGTTGTTCCTCGAACACTCTTACAGATTAGGACCCAAATCCGCCGCAAACAGAGAGAAGCTCGGGAAGCAGCCATCCCCCTGGACTCCCCGCCCACATGGTACGATGTCCTCCGTAAACTTCCTGACTTCTCGTACGTCTACGGGAGAGGGTCGCGGAAGGGGGACGTGATTGCTGCCCGTATCATCATCGGGTATGACTTTGCTTGGGAGATTGGTATCCCCACATCCCCTGAGCAACGCTCTTGTGCGTTATGCAGAAGACCCGACAGCCGCACCCTTATCCACTACCTCCTAAGATGTCCACACACACAACGCTTCCGTGACGCCTGCTGGACCACCACTCCACGACCCCCTGACGGAGACACGATGATCCTCCCAATACTGGCCAGATATTTTGTAAATAATATTAATTATGTGTTAAAGGAACATCCTTCCTTCCTTAGGCTTTAGTAAGCCTCTTTATAATATTTATACTGTATATACTTTTCACACTTGCCAGATGATTCTGGTGTCATTGTACAGGGGTACCTAGTGACAGCACTAGGATCCCGCTTCCTCTATCAAGGAATAAACAATTGAAATTGAAATTGAATTGAAATAGTATCTCAACCACCATCTTTAGATTGATTTGCCAGGATAAGTTTGTTAAAGTATAGAGGTAAGCCAAGTTTTCTTCTATCTCAAATTGACCTTAAGTTTCTCCCTCTCACGATTAAGTCGTTTGGGGTATTACTTATAATATCAATTATGAGGAACTTGCTATCTAGTGAGGGCTATCCCTCCTAATATAAAATGAACATTGTGGAACTACTTTCTTTGGTATAGTATCAAGATCAATATAGCCCAGTATCATTTTATTGGGAAATTGACTAATAACCAAACTAGAAATTGATACAATTCCAAATTTTCTTCAATTATATGCAAGAAATGTCTATACTTATGTAATCATTTTACAAATACTTCAGGAACTACTTTTCTGGGCGGAGCTTCATTCTTTCATGAAGGTTGGCATACAAGGTTCATAAAGTAATCGTCTCACGCATTTAGGCACTTTCATTTTTAGTGCAATTTATATTTTTCGGAAATTAGTTTCCCAGTTACTATGTAAAAATAAAATAAAATAAAATAAAAACAGCGGGTTTGTTGGTGGTACCATAGTAAAAAAAACAGTGGCAACGGGCGTATCTCTACGTGGGGAAAGTACAGTAAATGTGTTCTTCAGTCTGCCCCTCAAACATGCCAGTTTCTTCCTTCACTAACACTGGTCAATAAGAGCTCCTAAACAAAGGAAGAAGGCATTAATGATAGTGATTCAGGAAAACTGAAAATTGTAAATGGTAACATAGCCATGAAGTGTAAAGAATAGTAAATTAATTGGTTACATAATTACGACTTTTGTTATTATAGATTTTAAATGTTGATGTATAAGGAATTCGAATGTTTATCTGCAAACAAAACTCGAGATAGATCCTTGTTGCACCAATTTACAGGTGAAGCAAAGTAAGAATATTACCTAATGTGCATTAATTTAATTGCAAAACAAAACATTAAAGATAATCCAACACAACGTCCTAGCCTGGAATTCGGCAAGAAAATCAGAACTCACCAACATATACAGCACATTAGACCCTGACATCATTCTCATCAACGCACATGGTAGGAAAAATAGTGAAAAAATCAAGATCTTTAACTACCATGTACATCAAATGAACATACACAACGAACCACATGATGGCATAGCAATTGCCATAAAACGCAACATACAATATAAAATCATTGACAATTTTCAAAGTAACTTTCTGGCAGCCGAAGTATTAAATACAACAAGAAGGGCCAATAATAACCATCGGAACTTCATGTATTTAACATTCGAAGACCAATGGCACCGCAGAGGCATCTTAAAACTAATGAGCCCAAACAATCCAGCATACTTCCTGGGGAGCCTCAATGCAAAAACACACACAACCCCAGGAAACAATGTCGAAGCCAGAGCATCATAATATACTCTCATCGATCACGGGACAATAACACACCTCGGGCCCGACTTCGCAACTTACATATCAGCCGGCAACACTGGAAAACCAGACATTGTTTTAACCAATAGACATCACCATCTAAACGTACATCTAAAAGCGGGACCCACAACAACCAGTGATCATCTACCCATAATTGCAACTTTATCCACATCCCCGATACAAATCCCATCAATCCCAAGATTTTCACTCAATAAAGCAAATTGGGAAAATTTTAAATCGGAACTTAGCAACAACGAACCAACACTCCTACACAACAAAGACACAACAGAGATTGATAATTCACTGGATACATGGTACAAAGAAGTAACAACAGCAATGGAAAACAACATTCCAAAAACAACATACCGTACATTACCACATGCACAATTAACACATGAAGAGAAAATGATCCAAACTAGATTCACCAATCTATATGAATACACCAAAACACACGGGTGGAGCAATGACACCACAATATTATACAGGAATCTAAAAGAAGAACTGAAAGACATAAGCAAGAACAAACACAATGAAACATGGAACAAGCTGATCCAGGATACACAAGCAGACTACAAAAATCCAAAAGCATTCTGGAAGAAAATAAAAAACCTAATGGGAACAAACTCGGAAGAAAATAGCTACATAAAGGACAAAAACGGTAGAAAGGTAACAGAACCACACGATAAAGAACCAATATTCAGAGAATTCTGGAAGAACATATTCAGAATAAATGACGAAGACAATAGAAGCTTCTGCCAAGAAACAGAACAGGCAACTAAAACATATTTGAGCCAGAACACAGAGAAATGGAAACCTACCAATAAAATCAACCTCGACTCATTAGACATAAACAACCCAATAATTGCCCCATTAACTAAAAATGATATTGCAAAAACAATAGCAAGTTTCAAGAATAAAGCACCTGGCATAAGCCAAATTAATAAAATCGTACTTCAAAACATTCCTCAGTCTATGATCGAACAGCTCAAAAATATATACAATGCCTCACTTGCAACTGGCTTTTTCCCTACTAAATTTAAATTAGCCAAAATCAGACTCATTCCGAAAGCAGGAAAGAACCATACTCAAGCAGAAAACTACAGACCTATATCATTATTGGAAACACCTGGTAAAATATTGGAAAAAATAATCAACAACAGACTGAGAAATTTTCTAGACCAAGAAAACAAATATAACCCGAGACAGCACGGCTTTCGAAGACACCGAGGAACCAACACAGCAATAGCTCTAATATATGAATCAATTGCAAATGCTGCAAGTAACAGAGACCAATGCAACATAATTCTGAGAGATGTTTCAAAAGCATTTGACAAATTGTGGCATGAAGGATTGAAGTTAAAAACAATCAAATTGGACATGCCTACCAATATCACAGCACTATTATGTAATTTTTTAGATAACAGACAGGCCAAATTAATAATCGACAACCATCTAGGACAAACCTTCATCCTTCATAGCGGAGTTCCCCAAGGCAGTAATATATCGCCGACGTTATACACTGTATACACGGCAGATATGCCGCAACCACGTCAATCAGAATACATCGCTTACGCAGACGATGTAACACAGATAGTCAGGTACCCGGGAAAGTCCAAACAAATGATGGCTATTAGAACATGCAGAGAAATAGAAGTAATAAACGACTATGAACGTAAATGGAAGATAAAAACCAATGTACAAAAACTCCAAATAATTCACATCGCAAAAACAAAACCATTCCCTATTATTGTTAACAACCAACAAATACCATATGCTGCCAAGGGAAAAACATTAGGACTCAAGATATCCAGATGCGGAATAACACCCCACATTAACGAAAGATTAGCTATGGCAAGATCACAACTTACTAAGCTCAAAAGATTCCGCCAATTGGAAACCAACACGCAATTGCACCTATACAAAGCACTGATCAGACCACACTTAGAATACCCCCCGATACCTCTGAACACAATCTCAAGAACCAATCAACTCAAATATCAAGCAGTGCAAAATATAGCCCTCAGAAGAGCGGCAAAACACCAACCACCATACACACAAACAGTACAAGACATACACACAGAACACGGCATAGACCCACTCAACACCAGAATACACACCCAAGCAAATGTAATATAGGAAAAAATCGAGCAAGAACAGGATCCCATACTAAACCAACTAATTGAGGAAAACAACAACACATCGCACGGATGGTGGCCTAGAAGCAGGAAAAATGATAACGAAGAACCAGAGCCTCTATATACAAAATAACAACAAAATAACAATAAGAAATAACAATAAAAATAACTAAAAGATGGGGATCATCCCTCCAGTGCCACAAGGACCTGGAGAGACCCCCCCTAACAAAATATGCCCTCAGGACACCTTAGAACAACCTAGCTTAGCTTGGCTGAGACCGGCCTTCCCTAACCCCAAGAACCTCTCAACGCAGCACAGTTACGGAAGACAAAAAACACGTCTCCGCAAGGTGGATAGCCCACCTGCTGTTAACCTTCTCCTCTACTTCCCACTTCTAAACTTTACCTTGTACTATACCCTTCTCCCACTCTCAGAGCCACTGCTCTCTTCTCTCCGTATAATCATCATCATCATCATCAGTTAACACACCACCTACAATAACAAATGACAGACTTCTCCAGGAAATAAAGGAAGGCACAGTAAAAGTTACCTACGAAGATGATAGGGTAGAAGAATCCTACATAGACCAACTGATAAATGCAGGACTTATTAACACCAAATACAATAGAATTGAAAGAGTAGATACAATTAAATTTAAGAAAATCAGAACGGGATTGAAGGAGGAAAGGAGTAGACACTCGCCAGGAGATATACGAGCCAGCAGACACCCTACACCAAGTTCTCGGGACCCACGTCTTCTCAAAACAAATCATTAGAGATAATCCAGCACAACGTCCTAGCCTGGAATTCGGCAAGGAAATCAGAACTCACCAACATATACAGCACATTAGACCCTGACATCACTCTTATCAACGCACATGGTAGGAAAAATAGGGAAAAAATCAAGATCTTTAACTACCATGTACATCAAATGAACATACACGACGAACCACATGATGGCATAGCAATTGCCATAAAACGCAACATACAATATAAAATCATTGACAACTTTCAAAGTAACTTTCTGGCAGCCGAAGTAAGTACAACAAGAGGGCCAATAACCATCGGAACTTCATATTTAACATTCAGAAGACCAATATTTCCTACAGGGGACATCTTAAAACTAATGAGGCAAAACAATCCAGCATACTTCATAGGAGACCTCAATGCAAAACACACAACCTTAGGAAACAATGTCAGAAACCCAGGAGGAAAAATCCTCCATGCTCTCATCGATCACGGGACAATAACACACCTCGGGCCCGACTTCGCAACTTACATATCAGCCGGCAACACTGGGAAACCAGACATTGTTTTAACCAATAGACATCACCATCTAAACGTACATCTAAAAGCTGGACCCACAACAACCAGTGATCATCTACCCATAATTGCAACTTTATCCACATCCCCGATACAAATCCCATCAATCCCAAGATTTTCACTCAATAAAGCAAATTGGGAAAATTTTAAATCGGAACTTAGCAACAACGAACCAACACTCCTACACAACAAAGACAAAACAGAGATTGACAAAACACTGGATACATGGTACAATGAAGTAATAACTGCAATGAAAAACAACATACCGTACATTACCACATGCACAATTAACATATGAAGAGAAAATGATCCAAACTAGATTTATCAATTTATATGAATACAC
>NW_024727445.1:0-10221 GCF_018991925.1 Homarus americanus
ATATATATATATATATATATATATATATATATATATATATATATATATATATATATATATATATATATATATATATATATATATATATATATATATATATATATATATATATATATATATTGTATTTCAAAGGCAGGTATACTGTACAATATTGTACTATATACTGTACAGTATTGTATTTCAGAGTGACATGATGTGAGTGTTGAAGACAACCATGGATGATGCCATACTCCAATGGGTGTGTAGTCTTGCCACTGCATTCCGCCAGTCTGCTCATCTCCTCCTTGATCAGCAATATAAGCTTTTATTAGGTGAATACATAATAATTTTGTTGAAGTCTTTTGTTTATAGGAAGTGTTAACCTCTTTTGTCAATACAGGTATCCTCGATCTGTGATATTCTGCTTTAACGATGGTGATGTAAACAATCCGCGTCAACGATGGTCATCGTCTGGCCAGAGGAATTTACGGTCACAAAAATAAGATAAATCACTTCACAGTCACCAAAACAAAGTACAGTACAGTACTGTACAGTAAAATTTGAACGTTAGTGGTGTCCTTTCACTGTACTACTCAGTCGAGTGTCCTTACTTGGAGCTGGCGGACGCTCGCCCCACAAGGGATCACAGCTCAAGATTGAAGAAGCAGCAGGTCCAGAAAACTGTGAGGGCAAACTTTTTTGGAGTGAGAGTTGTGAACTTTTGGAACAATCTGCCAGAAAGTGTTGTGACGGCACCGAGTGTGAGCTCTTTCAAGACCAGACTTGACCAACAATGGAGCGGGTTCAGGTACATTCAGGAGCCAGTGCATGCTCAGTACTTGCCAACAGTGCGTGACAGAGACGTGACCGATCGCCCAAACGGCTAACGAGCTGAGCAGTGGTGAAGAGGATAAAAGAAAAGAAGAAAAGGGGTAAGGAAAAAAAAACACCAATGATAAGTAACAACACTGATACTGATCGATAATCGTTGAATATATGATGATAAGTAACAACACTGATACTGATCGATAATCGTTGAATATATGATCTCGGCCATGTGTGATCACCATAAAACATATCTTGCTACTGGTGCACTACAGTAACAAGCTATGTTCTATGGTGATCGTTCATATGGTACAGTATTCTGTTTTGGTGACAGTTAAGTGATTTTTGTTGTTTTTTGACTTAAAGTACTTACCGTAGTTTCTTGTTGTCAACACGTGAGCAGTGGTCGCCACTGTCATAGTTTTTACGTTTTGTGACAAGTTGTTTCACTCTCTTTTTGTGACTCTGAAGTGAATAGTGTTCTTAATGATGTGATGAGTGATGTTTAATTGTTTTATGTCTATTATTAATGTAGGATTTTTTTTTTTGTGATTCATGTGGATGTTGCACTGGCTGGGAACATATCCCATTGTAAATAGGGGTATACCTACTTCAGTGTTGTTGTCATTTCACAACTTTTTCAGTGTACAGAGTAGTTGTGACTTTCTTTTAATGCCATATGATATATTTATGGTACAGGCTGCTCTTCATTTCTCAGTTAGAAAGCTTTATTGAATCTGGTTGTTTGTCAGTAAAGGATATGATTTTTAATAATATTTTAACTTCCATTTAATCAAAGGTAGGCAGGGCTTGAGTTGTGGTAGTATGAACTGTTATGATATACCAGTTAACTTTTTTCAATAATTCATTCCAGTTTTTATACTTCTCAAGCAAGTGCAGTCCAGCTGATACTAGTACAGTACTGTAATACCGTATTGTAATTACAGTAATCTTTTGTTGATGGGAATCTTTGATCCCCAGAACTCCGAGTGGATTTTTATATTAAAATTATTAGTCATTTTAAAATTTAGTTAACATGCAGTACAGGGAACTAGTTTTTTGTGCGCCCATCAGCCGCTTGACTCACCCACCAGGTGTCAGTTTGGCTTTGTTTACAGTGGAGTGAACATCGATTTTGTTGGTATCTTGAATATTTTTGCATTTTTACACGAAAATTATTGGTCATTCTGAAATTTAGTTAACATATTGATAATATATAGCGCAGTGCAGTGTTGATTTAAATAAAATAATCTTGAATTACACCTAGTGAACTTAAAATTTTATTGGTGAAATGACGGCATCAAGCATGGGTCCTCTGAAAGGTGATTTCTCCTCCATCCACACTGCTTTCTCTTCTCCCTTCTTTTCCACCCCCACTTCTAATTCCCATCATCATCATCAACCAGGAACCTTCTACATATACACCTCAAAGTAAGTGCACTATACTGCATTTTTTTTTTTACTTTGTATGTACTTTTCTCTGAGCTGCAACCAATTTCCCAATATCCCATTGAAACAGTGGATTCGGTTAACGAACGATTCTGTGGAACGAATTGTGTTCGTTAACTGAGGGACCACTGTACATATATATATATACTGTAAAACAAAGAGACGATTGAGTTACACTGGGATGTTTTGCTGGCACATCTGCCCAACGCAATCAATATACCAACAAAGTGTCTAGACGAGGTTTGCCATGGATGCTGTTACTACAGTTGAGGCCTTCCAGGATTGTGCTATGGTTCTTCAATTGCTGAAACAAATGGTGCATCTGCAAAAGTTAAAGAAAAGACAATGAGTGTGTTGTGAATTGTTTTTTTTAATTGGCGATGGCTGGCTTGTCAAAGAAGACCCTGAATAATGATTTAATAATACTAAAGAAGTTTTAAAGTGACGAATAAATAGAAACATGTCACCGTTTTATGTGTTGTACTGTATTTTAAATTATTATTGTTTCGTGATTTATTTAAATATTTACTTGAATATTCAACACCTAATATGAAACTAATTTGAGCACTAACCCAGCCAGCAAAGCTCACTGCCAAACTGTTGTCCATTTGGGCCATCAGGCCAGCAGCCAGCAAAATGGGCAACAGTTTTGGAGGAAAGTGCCCAGTGGGCTGCCACCGTTAGCCATGAATTCCTGGCTGGGAGACTGGAAGCTATGTAGCTGGTATGTTAATTTAGATTGGAAAAGTCACGTATCCTGATATATGAGAGTCTTTAGGTTTGCTTCCTGAGGATTATAAGCCATATACCTGGCTAAGTACTGTACAGTAACCACTTCTCTTTTCATCTTGTACATCCTTGGATGTACTGTATTATTTAATTTTCAGCGTGTTTGGTTGACTTTTACAACTGGTGAGGACAGGTGTATTATCACAAATACAATTCTTTTTATTTATAGCTTTGGGATATTTTGAACATTAACCAATATCTTCATTCAACAGACACGTGGTCACTTGGAGAAATTCAAGAAGCATTTAGTTTAATCCTTGAGATAGAGCAGCACACTAACTTCCATGTGCTGCATCCCAACCACCGCCAGCACTCCGCAATCCCACACCTTCAGTTTATTTATGACCGTCTACAGAAGATCTTTGGTTTAAGACTGTGGGCTAAAGTTGGTGAGTAATTAGAACGTACATTGAACATTAATAGTACAGCATAAACAAACCATTAATTTGATTCTATATATTATGTTGAGTATAAAAATTATATGGTTGTAGTGAAAATTGCAGATAAAGGAAAGAGCATTTTGTTTTCTGGCCTTTTCACTAGAGTTGAAGTGAAGAAAACTTTCGAAAGTGAGGTGAGAGGTTTGAGTAATATCTTTCAAGTATGGAGTTAAGTAACAAAATGGTGTACAGGTATTGTACTGTATTGTATTCACAACAATATGAGATTTTTTTGTTTCCTTGTAGGAGAGATGTATTTTTTTTAAATTTATTTGCTTTGGTAAAATTACTGAAGATGTATTACATTTGGTTCAGCTTTCAGCTGTTAAAGGACAATAGAGTTGGAGACGGAGGTAGACCAGTTAGTGGAGCTTGAATATGGTCGCCCGAAAGTAAATGTTGGTGTTTGACAAAGTTCTTCCATCAGGAGCAAAAGCCTAGTGTACACTGATTGGTATTGGGTCTTGTTACAGGGAAATTAATTAAATTATTTTATTATTTCAGGACAAAGTCTTCCACAGAATGAAACTATAAGTTTACGCTGCTTCCGGAACTTACAAGCTCTGGAGTTATTGCACATTCCTGTGACCAGCCTCAAAGCCCTCCAAACCCTGCGGCCAACACTGCGATCAGTAATAATAGTTAAAGGACTAACACGACTTAGTGATCTGTTCATCCGTTGTGGTGCTGATAAGGTAAATTTTAACTCCATTATTTTTATCTTAATTAAAATACAATGAAATATCAGTTTTTAATATATAATCCAGTGAAAGGACAAGTAAAAAAATGTAGGACTGAAATGTACTGTGGTATTAAAAGAGAGTCACCAAAATTTGTGTGTACACACTTTACATCTGTTACAGGTACAGTACAGCTACAGGTCATACAATGTTTTTGATGGTTATTCAGTAACTAAATCAATTATATTCATTGAACTCTGTGGGATACATTATATAAATCCCAGTAACTGTCTTCCATCACAGCATTGCTGCAATTTTGGAACCTTGGTAATAAGCTGATCGTATTTTAGTTATTTCTTAACCAGAGAAATTGAAACATAAAATTTACTCACATTTTGCTATTTTTGTAGGAATTATACTTGATATGGGGGTGGATGTGGTTACTCTTGGATACATCACTGTGGAAAAGTGGATAGAATGATGGTTATTAGTGTGTCTGTCATCAGTTTTTCATTACTCTCTACTGCTCTCTACACAACTATTGAAAATTATTTTTGCCAAACTTGGTAGTCAGGTCAGAGGGTAAGATGTCATCTTACCCTCTGACCTGACTACCGACTGCTGCGGTGTTTTTTGAAGATTAGTAGGGTCATTACCTAATACCTGACCATTGTGGACTTGATCTCACCCTCCTCTGTATATATATACCTTATGTACTTCTCCTTAGTCTGTACTCACCCCTGAAGATGTGAATTACACGAAAGCGCTTGGGAACTTCGTGTTTTCTTTTTCCTTGTATTATCAGTATATATATATATATATATATATATATATATATATATATATATATATATATATATATATATATATATATATATATATATATATATATATATATATATATATATATATATATATATATATATATATATATATATATATATATATATATATATATATATATATATATATATATATATATATATATATATATATACCCTTTCATAGCATTTTTTCATCATATCTGGCAGTGAGTGTCACATTTCGGATGCTATTTTTAGATTTTGACCACGCGCCACCCGCCCGCCCGCCCTCCTGCCTGCCTGCCTGCCTCTCCCTCCTCCTCCCTCCGCTTGGGCAAGCGGCGCGGTAAGGTTGCGCAGTGTGTGCCTTTGTTGCGTTATCACTGACGTCATATGACGTCTCGGACTGTGATTGGCCATGCAGCCCTACCCCCCTCTGCTGCTAGCTGTAATTGGCTTAAAGTATTATGACGTGACTACCCCGGGGAGGGAGGGAGGGAGCATAACAGATTTCTTCGCCCGCAACCCACCACAGCCAGTCCAAGCCAGTGATAATGAGAGTGAAGTTGATTTTGAGGGATTTGTCAGGGAAGCCCTGACAACTGTAAGTGACAGTGATATTGATTCACCTAGTAATGGTGATTCACCTAGTAATGGTGATTCACCTGAGGGGCAGTAATCTGCCCTCTGCCTCGGAACCAGCCTCCATCCCCGTATGCCGACCCATCTCTTCTACTACCGTGAGTGTTCCTCAAAATTTTTCGTTTTTTAACCTATTCTTTATTTTTCCTATGTTAACCTTTATCTTTCCTAACCTAACCTCTTCTATATTACTTGTTTTTCATGCCACCATAAAGTTAAGATAGAATTTTTACTACAACATAGTTATTTGTCGTCAAAAAGTGGAGTTTGGGGGTCGGGCTGGGTTCTATTGGAATTAATCCCATATGTTCTGTTGTTCACTTAACGCGGATTTCACTTAGCGCGGGACCCTCTGGGTTCTATTGACCGCGTTAAGTGGGGTACAACTGTATATATATATATATATATATATATATATATATATATATATATATATATATATAGCGATTGAGGCCAGGGTGGCTGTGATTAATGTTTCAGGCTATGGGTCAGAACAGCCAACCCCAAACTCAGTGACACGACTTATCATTGTAGTAGCTATCTTAACTTTATGATAATGCTCTTACCTGATAATAATTAAGAGAAATATCAATAATATTAGGTTTTTTAACACTTGCATTAGTAGAAAAGATGGCTGGGCACACGGGGATGGGGGGTTGGTTCCGAGGCAGAGGGCAGATTATTGGCCCTCACCAGTATCACTTGTATCAATTGTGTCACTATCCACCACAGAGGCTTGCAGGGCCTCTTTGTCAAACCCCTCAAAGGCCATATAAGTCCATATCCTCACTATAATTATCACTATCACTGACTTGGGCCGGCTGTGGTGGGTGGCGGGTGAAGAACTCGGTAATGTTTTGATGACTGGGCGACCTTGTGCGCATCGTGCCCGCGCCGCTTCCCGCGTATATGATGAAAAATTCCGCGTTAAGTGAAAGTTCAGCTCTGGCGAGGCACTGCGTATATGATAAAACGCGTTAAGTGAAACCGCGTTAGGCGGGGTAATACTGTATGTATATATATATATATATATATATATATATATATATATATATATATATATATATATATATATATATATATATATATATATATATATATATATATATATATATATATATACTGTATATATATATATTATTTTTCCATTTGTTATAGTGCCTTTTTAGTTTTTCCACTAATGTATTGTAAACTAACTAACAGTGTTTATACTGTATATCAGGCAGGAGAGTTTGCATGGGAGCAACTGCAGGAAGCTGTGTTGGCTCACAACTCATTGTACAGTTTAGACCACAGCCTTAGTCTCCTGCCAAACCTTAAGGTATGTTGCAAGAAATATGTAAGTACTTACTGTATCTTGTACTACTATTGTGGGGATTATTTGAAATTGTATTACATTTGAATTTTTTGTATATTCTGTCATTCAGTATGGTATTTGCTTGCTTCTCTGTTGGTCTGTACTGTTTATAAAGCTAAATGCTTGAGCACTGATGAAATTTGGTGGATTTTTCTTGATAAGATTTGAAGGGATTATGTCTCATTGGTTATTTACGTTCTGTGATGTTTTTTTGGAGTAATTAGGGCATAGAAACTGTCATAATTTATATTATGAATTAATGGTTATATGGCTAACCATTGCAAGCATAGAAAATATACATAAAACGTTTATGATGATGATGATGATTATTACAGTATTATTATTGAAACCAAACTATTTTTGGTACTTAAGCTTTCAATTACAGTTCACACGTATTACAGTGTTTAGGTACATGTATATATTTTCTGGCAATTTGTATGATAGCGCCTTTAGTAGAAATTTGAGGTTTATGGTGCTAATACTGTATATGTTTTTGTTTGAACAGATACTAGACTTAAGCCATTGTGAACTGGAGGATGCCTCAGCTCTGGAGTACCTCCCTACTGTGTCGTTATTAGACCTGAGCCACAACCAACTACGGCTCCTTCCCCGTCTCTCTCCTACTGCTACCTACTCTCTTATAGTTCTCATAGCCAATAACAATCTTTTTTCTCACATAAGTGGTGCGTATATATTTTGTTGTAGTTTTGGGTTGCTTAACAGCCATTTACATTACTCTTTTAAGAATGGACATCATATACAGTAGTATTTTAAGATGAAGTGTTACAACAGTTTTATATTCTGTAAGGATGCTACTTATTTTTCCTTATTTAGGTTTACATGAAATGAATAACATTGAGGAGCTGGATCTGAGGGACAATGTATTAAGTTTGAAGGAAGCGTTGTCACCCATTGGTGCCTTACCTCATATTAGAGTGCTCAAGATAAGTGGTAACCCTATCACATGGGACCTCAACTACAGAAGTCAAATTATCAGACAGCTAAATCCTGCTACTGCCAATCACAAGGTACTATATATGTTGACTTAGTTATGAAATTATTTTCACCATTAACTTTACTAATGTAACACTTGTCATATGTGCAGCTTTATGTTTGATAGAGAGGAACTTATTCATGTATGTGTTAGAACTTGACAACTTGTTAAATATTTGGTCATTTTCTTAGGACACAAAATCATAATAGTCCTTGTGATGTATCATTAACTTGTCCAACTTAACTCTCTTTCATCTTTTATGGTTAAATTTTTTAACTCACTGTGTTTCTTCAATAAATGTTTATTATCACTTTTTTTACTGCTCATTTAAGATAATGTTGTTTGCAGGTTGTGTTTGATGATGTGCCTCTAACAGGTCAAGAATATGATGAGGTTGGGATGCATGCAGTGCCAGCAGGATCCTCTTACTCCCCAGAACTTCTTTCATCTCTTTCATCCCTCTCCTCCCTTTGTTCTCCAGTGAATCCAATAAGTCCAGCACATGGACTAATCTCACAGCCTCTGTATTCACCTGAAGAGGCAGATCTGATTCAGCTAGATCCAGTAGACTCCCAACCAGCAAGTTTAGTTAATGATTCAGCTCCTGTATCACTCAAAAACTCAGGTTTGGTTGTGTTCTGCTCTTGGCATTTAAATTGTATATCATCTGGGTATTTAAGAATTGTCTGTTATGTTTTACTTTTGCATGATTTTTAAGTGGTGATGAATTCTTTTAAATCCTTTACACATAAAGATGGTGCATCACAACCACTCTAGATATTAACAGTAGTGTACAGTGTTATGTGAGTGAAATGATGTACAAAATTTCAATTTGAATACATAAGAATTTATGTATTTCCTTATTATTACTTCTGGTAAGGAATCATACTCATATATACAAGAGGCTGTTATAATTTTATAATCACCACCAACCTGATAACTGACTGAAGTATTAATTTATGCTCATTCATCCCTCTGGTAATAAACATCACCCTTGGCTGTGAAACTTTCTTATATTTGACGTAGATTTTTGGTGCTCAATGCAAATACTTCTCTGTTACCGTCTAGTAGAAGTTTTCATGCTAAAATTTTTATAATTGTTGCCCATGCTTGGAAGGCAAGGACAGCTGCCAGTGTGTCCCTTTTTAATATTCATCATACCTGAATGTCATCAAACTTACGTCAAGTAGAGTATGCAAAGGAAACCATTGCCTCTATTTTCATGTACAGTGCTTCTCTTGGGGGTACATGATAACAAATTTTAACTATCTCGATGAGCATGGTTTATATGGAAGATTCTCCTCTCAGATTCAGAAGAGCTAACTCTTAACTATGTTGGATTAAAACTTAATAAAGTTTACCTTTGAAGTATTTTAAGAGCAGACGAATGTCAACTGTCTTTTGATTTATTTTTAGTTCATTTTTGATAGCATGAAACACTGATGTCTATGTTTCCCATTTATTAGTGTAAAGTACAGTAGTTCCAAACATGTGAAAAAATATGTAGGGTGGTTTTGTGTGGAAATTGGAGATTTTGACCAACATTATTTCACCCACTGGTGTGTGACTGATCCCTTTCAGTAAAGTGGTAACACTATTCTTTCATGTCTATCAAAACGTTCTGGGTGTTTAAAAAATGATGTGAAGTTCTTTTCAGCTGGTTTTTGTATTGAGTTACTACATGCAGCAGTCATTTTTGCTTTAAAATATCAAGCTTATTTGTGTTTACATATGGTACAGGGATGCTTTACTTCACACTTTCTCATACCTTTAAGTAAAAATCCAACAAAGTGCATATAATGAACCTAAAATTTAAGTATTTTCATGGAGAGGTATATTTTCAGACCCAGCAGGGCAGGGCTTGTTAATCTCATTGTGATATTTTTCTAATAAGAAATGGCTTGATAGGTCCCTGTGGGTATGTGAAGTCAGCCCTCCAACATGGTTTTACTTTGTTAACATATTTGGCATGTATTTGAAGGTTGAGATGTACCATATGTGAGACTCAGAATAGTTGAATACTGTAATGGCTTTTCTTTGTACTGTAATTAAAAGTGATGAATTTTGTCCATATTCACTAAAAAGGATTAATACCTATTAAAAATATTTGCTAGTGGCTACCATGTTTGAAACATCCAATAATCTCACTACCCAGGCAATGGACAACCCCGCAGAAAATCAAAGAAGAAACGCACTCGACATATAGCCATCACAGATCCTGATAATGAGGATATGGACAATGACAGTATACATTTGGCAGACA
>NW_024727446.1:0-8378 GCF_018991925.1 Homarus americanus
GAAGGGTGATGAGGGCGTGGGAAGGGTGATGAAGGCGTGGGAAGGGTGATGAGGGCGTGGGAAGGGTGGTGAAGGCGTGGGAAGGGTGATGAAGGCGTGGGAAGGGTGATGAAGGCGTGGGAAGGGTGGTGAAGGCGTGGGAAGGGTGGTGAAGGCGTGGGAAGCGTCATATATGTGTATATATTATTCACATATTACAGTAAATATACGATATACTATATTTTGACGCATATAACACTGTAATAACGTTATATTATATGTCATTGTTCATACTCTATTATATATCTGGTCCGCTATACTATATTTTACCGGTTATATAACAATTTAGCGAGTATATAACCCCTCTTGTCGGATATATAATGACTCCAAAATATTATATCACATTGGTCATATTAGAATGATATATAGATCCAATATATCATAAAATAACTGATATATTACACATAGAATATATCATCAGGCTATATTAACTCGACTATATCATCCCCCCCCCCCACATATATAATTTTAGCCCGATATACCACCACAGTTCATGAGTTAGTTAATATTGGTATATTTATATAACGCGGTGAGTGTAATGCCTGATATATTATTAATATATGTATTACAACAGTAGTCTCTTGTAATTAATATCGTGTTAATGTCATGTTAATTGGAATATATCACGGTTGTATGATTATCATTCTCGGTTGATATAATTTTAACGTTAAAAAAAGTGTATCATGTTAATATCACACCTGTTGTAAAGTATTGTCTAAAAAAAAACATTAACTGGTAACTCTTGTTCTGTCGTGATGACGTATGAGTGTTGCCATATTGGTGTTTTTGTTTTTTATTTGATTTTTCTATTTTTTTTTGGGGGGGGGGTTGTTTGGTGATTTATTTGTTTATTTGTTTTTTGTTCTTGTTTTGTTTTTATTGATGATAATTTTATTGTTTTTTAATTGTTGTGGATTTTATTTGACGGCAGACAGACAGACAGACAGACAGACAGACAGACAGACAGACAGACAGACAAGAGTGAGAGAGTGAATGAATCAGAGAGTTAATAGTGAGTGAAAAAGAGAGAGAAAGATTAATGGTAGTTGAGAGGGAGAGCAATAGTAAGTGAGAGAGAGAGAGAGAGAGAGATTAATAGTGTGTGTGAGAGAGAGAGAGAGAGAGGGAGACAGGGAGAGAGATTAATAGTGTGCGTGACAGAGAGAGAGAGAGAGAGAGAGAGAGAGAGAGAGAGAGAGGGAGAGAGGGAGAGAGAGAGGGAGAGAGGGAGAGAGATTAATAGTGTGCGTGAGAGAGAGAGAGAGAGAGAGAGAGAGAGAGAGAGAGAGTAATATCGTGAGTGATAAAGTAAATGAGAGACATTGAAGGAGGGAGATAAGGAGGAAGATGAGGTACAGGAGGGAGGGAAGGAGGGAGAAGGATGGAGGGATGGATAGAGGGAAGGAAGAGGGAGATAGAGGGAAGGAGAGATGGAAGTAAGAGAGGGAAGGAAGGAAGAAGAGGAGGGACGGAAGGAAGGAAGAAGAGGAGGGAGGGAAGGAAGGAAGAAGAAGAGGAGGGAGGTGGGAGGGAAGGAAGGAGGGAGGGAGGGAAGCGTCTGTGATCACTTCCTCCTCATTAAACCCTTTCTGAGGCTGCTATACCCTCCCTCCCTCCCTCCCTCCCTCCCTCCCTCCCTCGCTGCCAGGCACATGATCAATGACCTGATAGGGAGGCGGAGGAGGGGGGGGGTACATGTCGTACAGCAATGAGAAGATTCTACCTCCCCTCACTTCCCCTCACCTTCCTTCACCTTCCCTCACCTCCCCTCACATCCCTCACCTCCCCTCACTTCCCCTCACCTCCCCTCACTTCCCTTCACCTTCCCTCACCTCCCCTCACCTCCCCTCACTTCCCCTCACCTCCCTCACCTCCCTCACCTCCCCTCACCCCCCCTCACTTCCCTTCACCTTCCCTCACCTCCCCTTCCCTCACATCCCCTCACCTCACCTCCCCTCCCCTCCCCTCATCTTCCCTCCCCTCCTCATTCCCCCTAACTTGTCAACCAAATAAAACTAGGTAAGTATGTATGTAAGTATGTATGTATGTATGTATGTATGTATGTATGTATGTATGTATGTATGTATGTATGTATGTTAAGTGGTGATAGAGGTGACAGTAAATAGCGAAGGGGGGGATATAAATATTTGGACAGACAGATAGACAGACGGACAGACAGATTGATTTTATTATTATTATTTGTTTATCTTCCATTATCACTGTTATTCTTCTACTCTACTTCCCTTATCTATCTATCTACTTTATCCAACATTATCCTCCTGTCCTATGGGTCGCTGGTTCGATCCCTGGGCGCTCACAGTCCACCCAGCTGGAAATTGGTACGTAACTTTACCGATGAGGAAATGACGTCGATCAAGTGCAGTGCCCGGCCATGTTGCTTCCTTAGAGAGATTGAGAGAGTAGTTCCTGTGAGTATCATTGAGAGAGAGAGAGAGAGAGAGAAAATCAATAGAGATAATATGACAAATGAGAGGGGGGGGGGAAGAAAGGGGAGAAGGAAAGTGAGAGAATAGAGGGGTAACTCACACGTTTCAACTATTCTCTCTCTCTCTCTCTCTCTCTCTCTCTCTCTCTCTCTCTCTCTCGAGCAAAGGAGAGAAAGTGAGTGAACAAATTTTCTTCCATTCTACCTCCCTCCCTCCTTCCCTCCTCCTCTACCTCTACCCTCAGGCATTTTCTCAGCTAATTGTCATACACATCAAAGCAACACGATAAACACAGGAGACAAGACTATGTCGAGGGTGTATTAGCTAACAGGCTCTTCACCTGCCAAGTGGCCGGCTACCTGGCTGGCTGGCCGGCTACCTGGCTGGCTGGCCGGCTACCTGGCTGGCTGGCCGGCTACCTGGCTGGCTGGCCGGCTGGCTGGCTGGTTGGCTGACTGGCTGGATGGGTGGATGGCTGGTTGGTTGAAGAGTGGAATGAGGATAGTGAAGGTGGAAGATGGTTAGTGGAGTGGGGGGGGGGCGAGGTGGTGGGTGGGATGGGGGATGGAGAGGGAGGGGGGGAGTAAAGGTGGAGAGGAAGTGGGAAGGCATTGGAGACAGGTGGGGGGATGGTGGGGAAATGGGGGGATGGGGGGAGATGGAAGCAACTACACCTGCCTTTCAAGTTGAGTAAATTAACCCCAATTAAGTACAGTGTCCGACCTTATGTACCGGGTCATCTTATCCCACTGTATCCCACTGTATCCCACCTTATCCCACTGTATCCCACTGTATCCCACTGTATCCCACCTTATCCCACTGTATTTCAGATTATTTTTGTAATTTTTTTAATAATACAGGTATATCAATATTTAATGGAGATAATATAAGTATCAATGTTTTTATAATTAGTCACAGTTATTATGGTCACTACTTGTATCTCCCCACTAGTGTCCATGACTCCTTGTGGAGTAGTGTATATTGTCTTATCTGTCTATCCTTTTATAGACAGACAGACAGACAGACAGAGATAGATAGATAGATAGATAGATAGATAGATAGTGAAATGGACAGACAGACAGACAGACAGAGATAGATAGATAGATAGATAGATAGACAGATAGTGAAATGGACAGACAGACAGACAGACAGAGATAGATAGATAGATAGATAGTGAAATGGAGAGACAGACAGACAGATTGATTGAGTGATTGATTGATTGACAGACAGGCAGACATATTTACAGACATATTTACTAATATATTTAACAAATTTGTGGTCAATTTGTTGAATAAATTTCCCAAATCATAAATCAACTTGTAACTAATAACTGGTAGAAAAGTTTATTGATTTTAAACAAATATTATCTTTTACCAGAGGGACGAAAACAACACAAAAGTTACCACCATAACTTACCATATGTGCCGTCAGCCTTAACACCTTCTTGTAGTAATGCTTCCACCTTGTCCAGATGACCTCCTCTTACTGCCCACACCAGGGCCAGATCTGACCAACACCAACTATTACTGGTGGCTCTCACTATAACACACACACACACACACACATACATACACACACACATACATACACACACACATACATACATACATACATACATACATACATACACAACCACACACACACACGTGTATATATTTGTATTACACTAAATAGGGATACCTACTGATTAGCGATAAGTTCTATATATTTCTGTTTTTTGGAATCTTCTGGATGGCCATAAGGGATCATATATATCATATAAAAGCATATAAATGATTAACTTCATACAAAACCTAACCTAACCTGACCTGACCAGACCTGACCTAACCTGACCTGACCTGACCTAACCTGACCTGACCTGACCTGACCTAACCTGACCTAACCTAACCTGACCTAACCTAACCTAACCTGACCTGACCTGACCTGACCTAACCTGACCTGACCTGACCTGACCTAACCTAACCTAACCTTGTGCAGTGTTGACTGAGGTGCCGCTCTCTAGGAGGAGGTTCACCACCTTCTCGTGGCTGTAATGTATTGCCCAGTACAGAGCCTCGCCTTCAAACAGAGAAAGATCAGTGGTAATATTTGATTAACACATAGATAGATTTTGTAGATTAAACATACATTAATTATTTCAAACATGAACACGCTTTCGGAGGACGCATTTAATATATACTTATTGTTACCACAATAAGACATACTAATTACGCATCAGTAATATTTCAATGTTATTCTGATCTCTTTAAATGTTAGTTTTTGCATAATGTAATATTACTGATAAGTAATTAGTCTTAGTTTGTCTTATTGTGGGTAAAACAATCTCACAACAGGGGCGAATCCAGGATTATCAAAAGGGGGTCCAAGAGGTTGTGGGTGGGGGACAATGGTGAGGACAGCATCCCAACCCAGCTGGGGCGGGGGGGGGGGACGCTGTAAGACCCCAGATAATTGTTTAAAAGTGACCAATATTATGGTCATTTTGAGGCCATGTTATATTCGGAGATAATCTGAGGTCAATAGTTATTACTTTTTACTATATAAAAACGCCTGAGTACAATACTGTATTAAAGAAAAACTATTATAATTTGGTGATGAAACGGGAGGTCGGGCAGTGATTATAGTAGTACCTGGTGTGTGATAATAAAAACATACTTAGGTCTGTTAGGACGTGCTTGATAATACCCATCTTTGGGATGACATAACTCACTGCTACAATCTTTATCCCTCAATAGGTATTTGACCAAAATGTGGGCTAATAATACCCAATATTTAGGCCAAGTTCACCACAAATTGGTATACATTACTGACCCGTTATAAAGTGCTTCCCGCACAGTGTTCTGGGCTACAACATAACCATAGCTTTCTTCTTTCACTTATTAATTTGTTGCCTTCCTCTCTCCGAGTTGATATCTTGGGTATTTGATAAAGGGAAAGGCTGGAGTGCTTACTGCATTTATTTCCACAAGCCAGAATGTGTGGCATCGCTACAGCAGCCACCAAGCCACTAAAAGTTAATAACATTAGCCCACGTCCGTAAGATTTCCCTTGTTTACAATCTCATGTGCTCTCAGGTTCGCGCGCTTACCCATAATGCCCCTTAATAGTGACGTCACAGTTTGATGATTATTGTAAATCCTCTGTTCAGTCAGTCAGTCAGTCTATCTAAGTCGGTCAGTTATTTCAGTCAATAAATTTAAGTCGGTCAGTTATTTCAGTCAATAAATTTAAGTCAGTCAGTTATTTAATTCAGTCAGTTATTTAAGTCAGTCAGTAACTTAAGTCAGCCAGATATTTAAGTCAGTCTATCGAAGTCGGTCAGTTCTTTAAGTCAGTCAGTTATTTAAGTCAGTTAATCTAAGTCAGCCAGATATTTAAGTCAGTCAGTCTATCGAAGTCGGTCAGTTCTTTAAGTCAGTCAGTTATTTAAGTCAGTTAATCTAAGTCAGTCAGTTATTTAAGTCAGTCAATCTAAGTCAGTCAATTATTTAAGTCAATCAGTTATTTAAGTCAGTCTATTTAAGTCAATCAGTCTATTTAAGTCAGTCAGTCTATTTAAGTCAGTGAGTCCATTTAAGTCAGTCAGTTATTTAAGTCAGTCAGTTATTTAAGTCAGTCAGATATTTAAGTCAGTCAGTTACATAAGTCAATCAGTTATTTAAGTGAGTCAGTCTAAGTAAGTCAGTTATTTAAGTCAGTTAATTTTGACAGTCAGTTATTTAAGTCAGTTAATTTTGACAGTCAGTTATTTAAGTCAGTTAATTTTGACAGTCAGTTATTTAAGTCAGTCATTTATTTAAGTCAATCAGTTCTTTAATTCAGTCAGTTATTTAAGTGAGTCAGTTATTTAAGTTAGTCACTTATTTAAGTCGGTCAGTTATTTAAGTCAGTCAGTTATTTAAGTCAGTCAGTGAGTCAGTTTATTAAGTTAATAAATGTTATTAAATGATCTTGGTGTTTAAACGCTGCCGAGTGTTAAGATGGCCGGTGTTAACGATATACCACGAACTAGATGGTTAGTGTTAGACATGTACCACGACCATAATAACTAAGGGTGTTTTACTTCACGTCAAGAGCCTTACTAACTCATTCTAACCTAAAGTGACTTAATATATTTACCCTTTGGTTAGTATGATTTGGTTTAGTTGTTGACTTATGAAATAAGTTATATTCGGTGGTTCCGACGTTCGTGGTATTTATTACCCAATCATAGATAATTATTAATTATCTAAATTATTAATTAGTAGACGACATAACCTTTTTTAAAAGTATTTTTAGACAATTACCTATTTCCCAAACATTATGACAGTTTATTATACAATGTATATTGATGTTTTTAAATACTTAATGTCGGCTCAAGATGTCCGGGTTTATGTTAATAATTTACCCCATATATCACTTGAGTAACTTTACAAGTAATTTACTCATTGTCATATATGTATTTATTCATCTATAACTTTAACTATGTTTTTATCCTCTATGTATTTAAGTTTATTAATTTATAATTAATTATAAAATATAATAGTGATCAATGTTTTAACGGAAATATTATTCAACACTTTTATTACGTCATCTACGCCACTGATCATGTAAATAAAAAAATAAATTAAATAAAACAGGATAATCTTAAAAATAAACGAATAAGAAATGAAGTTAAATATTTATAATAAAAATAGTTTATTATAGGTGTGTTTCCCCTGACATGGTGCAGCCAGTCACTCAGTCAGTCGCCCACCAGCCTCGGGTGTGAGTGTGTCGTCCTCCGTCAATAAACATCGTTACACGTATATTTGTGAATTATTTTTAATAAGTTAATAATACAGTTTTCCGAAAACACATTTAAAGTGTTACATCGTTGATATAAAGCCGTTAAATATTTGAGATAAGTCATAATAAAGGTTATATATAACAATGCTTAGGTGTTTTAATGCCAGCTGACCAACTGGGCGGGGCCAAGTAAATATGTTGCCAACTATGATTTTCACCAATTTTCCCCCTAAAATATTGTTTATTATATACCCCAACTGTACCTACACCAAGCTCCCTCAATACAATATACCAAACATATTACTGAAATAACATTATTGTTTTAAGTGACTACCTCACTGGGTGTGAGTGTCTAGCGCCACGAGCTTCATGTGTGTGCTTGATCCAGCTCCTAACTCTAAACATAACTAACGTATTTCCTCCATCAGTTATAATAAAGATACATAATTATGTGTATAAATAGAGTAATAAAATAACAACAAAAATATTGATTATATTAGACTCGAGGATAAACAAACAAACAATAAATAAAGACAATATGTATGATAACTTATTATTAAAGTTTATTAATATCCCGCGGTGTAGTTTATTGTTATTTATATTACAAATAACAAGAAGGACACTTACCATCGTTAACGTCAGCACCATTATCTATCAGGGTCTTTACTACCTCCAGGTGACCGCCCCGTGCTCCCGCCTCTAGTGCCCCGCCTGTAACTCTGGGTGAGTGTTACTGAGTTTGTCACTATGGGTGAGCGTATGGGTGAGTGTATGTGTGAGTGTTACTGTGTTTGTAGCTATGGGTGAGTGTATGAGTGACTGTATGTGTGCGTGTTAGCGAGTTTGTCACTATGGGTGAGTGTATGTGTGAGTTTTAGCGAGTTTATCACTATGGGTGAGTGTATGTGTGAGTATTACTGAGTTTGTCACTATGGGTGAGTGTATGTGTGAGTGTTAGCGAGTTTGTCACTATGGGTGAGTGTATGTGTGAGTTTTAGCGAGTTTATCACTATGGGTGAGTGTATGAGTGAGTATTACTGAGTTTGTCACTATGGGTGAGTGTATGTGTGAGTGTTACTGTGTTTGTAGCTATGGGTGAGTGAATGGGTGAGTGTTACTGAGTTT
>NW_024727447.1:0-16974 GCF_018991925.1 Homarus americanus
TTAGCAGTCTGAATAATGTTACGGGTGTCCCAAGGAGTTATTAGTTAGGCGGAAAATATATCACGTAGGCCCAAGCTAGCGCCTTGGGGAGACGCGACGCTGGCTAGGCCAGTCCCGGAGAGCATTCACACAGACAAGACGTTCCGCGCGTCCATCAGAAATAGTCACGTGGCCTAGTCACCTGTGCTGCGCTATTGCGGTATAACAAGTAAGTCTCATTCGATCTCAGACAGGGTTAGATAGGGCAGTGATAAAGTAAACTAGAGCTAACAGTGAGTTCATTTCAGGGTTTCCGTCAGAACCCACTTGATTGGAGTTGACCGGAGTTGACTGAGAGAGATTGACTGCCGTTTGAGACTGCCGTTGATGATTGAGGGTGGCGATTGTCGCCATTGGACCGATCAGTGTAGGCCTGTCACTGTTTAGCGGGGTAGCAAAGGATCTCTTGAGTGAACGAGTGCGCCCGACAACTAAAACGACACGGGACCAGCATCGGCAGTGGGTGATCAGTTCTTACCACTCCGGTGCACAACACCACGTGTCCTCGGTCAGCTAGTGAAACCCTCTTGCTAACGGGAAGCTAAAGTTTCTCTCAACTGCACAAGGTCTGATTGGCTCACTCTCTTCCTGCCCATGGACGCACTGGGAGTACACTGAGGCTATCTGAGTATATTAATGGTCACACACTGAGACCGTGAGTCTAGGACTCTAGGAGATACCTAGAGGAACATTTTATCTTCCTTATCACGGGTGTAGTTAACACCATTCCTCAGACTGATATTATCTTGACGTGTGTAGTTTAAAATTTCTTAAATAATTTTGATAGTAGTGTTTTTTTGAATGTTTGTGCATTTAAGTGGAACCAGAGTGATACTGTGATTTGATTCTTTTAATGCCTCTAATTCTTCATAATTCTGATCTCAGGTATAACCTTGTTCCCCAGAGCAGTGGTTAGGTTAGGTTAGGAAGTGTACACCTGTTGGGGGTGCTATAATTTTGTTGAGTGATATTATTTTGCTGAAAGCCCTTAAGGCCTATTCATTGTAGAGTATTTAATTTCTTATCTTTTATTACCATTCCTCAGTGACTGATATTATTTTGTTGAAGACCCTTAAGGCCTATTCATTGTGGAGTATTTAATTTCTTATTTTTTAGTACCATTTCCTAAGTGACTGATATTATTTTGTGAAAGCCCTTAAGGCCGGTTCATGTGTGCAAACAACATTTCTTAATACTTCAAATTTATTGTTGCCTGTGTTTCTAATAATTTCTATATCATGTATAACTTTTATTTCCCAGAGTAGTGTTTTAAGTTTAAGTTAAGAGGTGCGCATATTGGTGTACCATTATTTGATTGTGTTTGTAGTGTTGGAGGGAATATAAGTGTCTAAATTTTACAGTGTGTCTCATTCATCCCTGTCACAGACGCTATCCTTCCACGGGTCACGGACAATTCATTTTGTGTAGTAGATTTAAGTGTTCTTGTGCTGGTTCGGGATTTTTCTCAAAGGGGCGCTTCCACTGCCATTACCATCTATTAATTTTTAATAAACCCCAAGTCAGGTGAGAAATTAAAGTCCAGTAAATTCCGACCGGTTACAAATGGTAGCAGAGCGTAGTTTTTAATGTCGTGACTGATAGTACTGTGGTTGGGATAATGAACGCCATCATGTGTTGGTTAGCAATGGTAGGGATTGAACTCGCACTGATGCTCATCCTTGTGCCCGGACGGAGTTGGTTAGGCTTGACAATAGAGATGTGTATGAGGAGGAAGAGAGACGGCCGCGGGACCTTGGTACAGCTGAGAGAGGAGTTCGGAGACCTAAAGAGGGATTATCAAGCACAGGTAAACAGGTTCAAGTGGGAGTCTCAGGCACACATTCAACGGTTCAGGGAGGAAACAAGGGGTGAATGTCAGGCACACGTCCAGCAGTCAAGGAAGTGTGAGGTCCAAGTGGGAAATATAGGGGTACGTAAGTAGTTCAGAGAGGTTGATCGAGCCCTCCAGCTGAGAGACAAGACGAAGCCGACCGATTACAGTTTAGGGTGCATGGTAATGAGAAAAGGCAGGTTGTAGGGGGTGAGTTGGAGGAGTTGTGAGTAGGGCAGAGGGGATTGGAGAGATGGTTAGGTCAGAGATGTGCGTTGAGTAGTGGTTGCTGTCATGAGCGGGATTGAGTTGCTGTCATGAGCGGGATTGAGAGTACGGTTGTAATGTCCAGGGCCTCACTAAGATGGACTGGTACATTTTCAGAGGGTTGGTCTGCCGGCATGAGGTTCGGAGACGTGGACTGAGTATTGTTTTGACACTGGTTCCTCTTAGCTCAAGGGCCAGGCAAAAGGAGAGAATGTTGGAGATGGACTGAGTATTTTTTTTGACACTGGTTCCTCTTAGTTCAAGGGCCAGGCAAAAGGAGAGCATGCTTGTTTTGGACTGTGTATTTTTTGACACTGGTTCCTCTTAGTTCAAGGGCCAGGCAAAAGGAGAGCATGCTTGTTTTGGACTGTGTATTTTTTTTTGACACTGGTTCCTCTTTGTTCAAGGGCCAGGCCAAAGGAGAGCATGTTTGTTTTGGGCTGGTATTAATTTTGACATTGGTTCTCTAGTTAAGGGCCAGGCAAAAGGGGAGCGTGATGTTCTGGTTGGATTGAGTTGGGCTAGGAAGAAATGGAGTTGCTAGCTGCGAGTGGAATAGTACAGAGTTGAAGGTGGGTTTTAAGTTGTTCTCTCAGCACATGAGGGCAGTGCTGTCTTTTTTAGGGGGGTCGAGTGTTAGCGGGAGAGAAAAGGAGAGAAGAGAAGACGGGAATGCTGCATTTAGCAAAAGGGGTGAGGTGCAGTCCTTAGAACAAAATTTTAGGGGGGTCGTATGCATGTTTTCTCAGCACATGAGGACAGTGCTGTCTTTTTTAGGGGGGTCGATTGTGATATCCAGAAATTTCAGAGTAATTTCAAATGCCCCGCCATGAGTGATACTGAGCGTTCAAGGTCATCTGAGGGGAGGGAGCGCTGCCTGCTCGTAGCGAGAGATTGCGGAACTAGGCCTATATGATATTAAATGTGATTTACCGAATTAATAATGATGCGACTCATGAAGTTAAGGGACTATTATTGAATTTGAAATTATTATAGATCGTTTAGCAGTCTGAATAATGTTACGGGTGTCCCAAGGAGTTATTAGTTAGGCGGAAAATATATCACGTAGGCCCAAGCTAGCACCTTGGGGAGACGCGACGCTGGCTAGGCCAGTCCCGGAGAGCATTCACACAGACAAGACGTTCCGCGCGTCCATCAGAAATAGTCACGTGGCCTAGTCACCTGTGCTGCGCTATTGCAGTATAACAAGTAAGTCTCATTCGATCTCAGACAGGGTTAGATAGGGCAGTGATAAAGTAAACTAGAGCTAACAGTGAGTTCATTTCAGGGTTTCCGTCAGAACCCACTTGATTGGAGTTGACCGGAGTTGACTGCGAGAGATTGACTGCCGTTGATGATTGAGGGTGGCGATTGTCGCCATTGGACCGATCAGTGTAGGCCTGTCACTGTTTAGCGGGGTAGCAAAGGATCTCTTGAGTGAACGAGTGCTCCCGACAACTAAAACGACACGGGACCAGCATCGGCAGTGGGTGATCAGTTCTTACCACTCCGGTGCACAACCCCACATGTCCCGAGCAGCTAGTGAAACCCTCTTGCTAACGGGAAGCTAAAGTTTCTCTCAACTGCACAAGGTCTGATTGGCTCACTCTCTTCCTGCCCATGGACGCACTGGGAGTACACTGAGGCTATCTGAGTATATTAATGGTCACACACTGAGACCGTGAGTCTAGGACTCTAGGATATACCTAGAGGAACATTTTATCTTCCTTATCACGGGTGTAGTTAACACCATTCCTCAGACTGATATTATCTTGACGTGTGTAGTTTAATATTTCTTAAATAATTTTGATAGTAGTGTTTTTTTGAATGTTTGTGCCATTAAGTGGAACCAGAGTGATACTGTGATTTGATTCTTTTAATGCCTCTAATTCTTCATAATTCTGATCTCAGGTATAACCTTGTTCCCCAGAGCAGTGGTTAGGTTAGGTTAGGAAGTGTACACCTGTTGGGGTGCTATAATTTTGTTGAGTGATATTATTTTGCTGAAAGCCCTTAAGGCCTATTCATTGTAGAGTATTTAATTTCTTATCTTTTATTACCATTCCTCAGTGACTGATATTATTTTGTTGAAGACCCTTAAGGCCTATTCATTGTGGAGTATTTAATTTCTTATTTTTTAGTACCATTTCCTAAGTGACTGATATTATTTTGTGAAAGCCCTTAAGGCCTGTTCATGTGTGCAAACAACATTTCTTAATACTTCAAATTTATTGTTGCCTGTGTTTCTAATAATTTCTATGTCATGTATAACTTTTATTCCCCAGAGTAGTGTTTAAAGTTTAAGTTAAGAGGTGCGCATATTGGTGTACCATTATTTGATTGTGTTTGTAGTGTTGGAGGGAATATAAGTGTCTAAATTTTACAGTGTCTCATTCATCCCAGTCACAGACGCTATCCTTCCACGGGTCACGGACAATTCATTTTGTGTAGTAGATTTAAGTGTTCTTGTGCTGGTTCGGGATTTTTCTCAAAGGGGCGCTTCCACTGCCATTACCATCTATTAATTTTTAATAAACCCCAAGTCAAGTGAGAAATTAAAGTCCAGTAAATTCCGACCGGTTACATATATATATATATATATATATATATATATATATATATATATATATATATATATATATATATATATATATATATATATATATATATATATATATATATATATATATATATATATATATATATATATATATATATATATATATATATATATATGTATATATATATATATATATATATATAGATGGATAAATTTCAGACATTTTGAAGTCCATATTTGTCTCGCATTTTAATCGTTAATTGAAGTGTTATATATTAACAAAAACATGCGTTTCCCGGTTGGTCATCTGCAGTGATCGTTCTTTCAATATCACTTTATTAATTGATCATAGCTGGAAGATTATAAGCGAAAAACAAAACAAAAGCAAAAACTCGTTAATCCTGACACTTTTAAATGAATGACCGATACACAAAAACAGGAGCTTTTGTTTTACTGAACAGTAATTGATATATATATATATATATATATATATTCACAAAGGATAATTAATAATTTCATGAATATAATTTTAATTCATCAATTTTTTTTCTACATATTTAGAAATAATAGTAAAATTATAGTTGTCCGTGTACATAGAAATAATTCACAATAATAATAATAATAATAATACTTGTTGAAGGCACAGTTGCTGCGCTCATATAAAATATATCAACAAAGGCTTCAGAGGTGCCAGCCAGCCCGTGTTACTCCCTTCATCACAGCAGTCTGTTGATGCACCGGGCGACCAGACAACACCACACTAACCCTCTTGCCATTCAAACATCACAACACCACAACGAATTGATCCATCTGTCATCAGCATCGCAGTATAACAAACAACAAACTTTCTTTTTTGGAACAAGAACAACAGTATGACAACAAGCGATATATATTTTTCCCTCTAAGGATCATGTGTGAACAGAATAGAGACTAATTAAATTCAAACATTATACAACGGCAAAGTTATAAAATGTGCCCCGAAGACGACACTAAAATAATCACCGTATTTATTCAAGTGTAGTCACTCACTCTGTAAATTGTGTTATCATCATCTTGAAGGTGGCTGACTGGCACTGTGACCTTCACCTTTGACCTAACTTGATCAAACGCAGTGAGTTTCCAGGGACGAAGTTTGTTCTTCCACAGGAATAGTTTCGTCTCAGTGATGGTCAAGAGTGATTAACGTTTCGGTATCGTGATGTTATTGGCCTGGTTTAGGTTAGGTATCCATCTAATCGTTGCTTTTCCGAAAAGGTAATGTTATTTTCTACTAGACGAAATGTCTGACGTTATGATGATAAGGTTAAAATGCAAATACTTGTTTAATTTTCTTCGATAATCGAGTTAACTCATGCCTGGAAAGAAGTCATGTTAGGTTGTACGACTAAGACTCTTGCTCCTTAGATAAAACCATGCATTTATATTTTTAGTTTTCATGTTTAGTTTGACCTTTAGCCTTTAACCGCAAATAATCACTATAAACAGATATTCATCAGAAATGTAATCCGAAATTTTAAGACGAAGATCTCGAGCAGTAGTCAAATAAATAATAAAACCTCATCCTACTGGCACACACGCTAACAACTTCCGTCAAGTAAACCTCTATTCTTGTCACTCTTACATGATCACTCCTTACAGGTCCCACAGCCCCAATAGACTCGACCGCTGTATACTGACGCTTGGTTTGTGTTGTCGCGCATCAGTCATTTAGAACACAAGCCGCAATCACTGCTCCATTAGTAATTTATCCAGTTACTTATTACTTATATTATTCTGTTATTATTCCCGTTACTGTTAACAGAGTGAGCTCTGTATTTTTTTTTGTATTAAACGTTAACATTAGAATAAAGATAAACATGAAAAGGAGTGTTTTGATTTTAGTTGTACAGATACGATACAGTAATCAGTTCTCTAAACGCTATCGCACATTCTGTCATTTCCCAATTCATGATCAAGAAATATACTCACAAAGTAGGATAATATTGCTACTAAAAGTATTCCAAGTCGTCGAGAAGATCATTATTTATCCTATAATACAACGGAAAAAAAGTAAAAAAAACAAACAAGATATTTACTTTTTGTCTTCACGCTGAATATTTTTTCCAACATAATGACAAAATCTGAGTTTCGTGGTGGATGATTTTGTAGTTGACACGATATATATATATAAATTTTTTCCGACAGTAAAATAAAAATTCATCCTGAATATAATTTTAAACCAGGTGAGTACAGTTAACATGATCCGTCTCTCGGTGTTATAATCACGTCCTGATGTCAAGGTTCAGAAACCGTGAGAGAGGAGAGAATAGATAGAATGGGAAGAGGAAGAGAAGAAAGATTGGTAGGAGGAATTAAAGCAGGAGAAGAGGATTAGGGGGCAAGGAAATTGGAGAGAGTCGGGAAGAAGAGGAGGGTAGAATAAAGAGAAGAAGGGAAGGGTAGGAGGAATTATAGAGGGAGAGAATATTAGAGGGGGATAAAATGAGGGTGGAAAAGAATCAGACACGGGTAAGCTAAGGAAAGATGGGAAGGGTAGATAAACGAGAATAAGGAAAAAGAGGAGAGAATAAAAAAAAATGGAATGGAAAGGTGCAGTACGGAGAGAAGGAAACGAGGGACGAGGTAAGGGAGAGTAAAGTAAGGAGAGAGAGAAAGGAGTGAAGAGGAATAAATGATAAAGATTTAAGAAAGACAGATAAGACTGAAAATCTTATACCTCTCTCTCTCTCTCTCTCTCTCTCTCTCTCTCTCTCTCTCTCTCTCTCTCTCTCTCTCGTGTTGTGGCTGGCGTCTTTTGAGGTCGATGTATCCCTCCAGGTTCTCCCCGTCAGCAAAAGTCTTCTATAAAACTTTTGATGTAACATTTCTCTTTCTCTCTCTCTCTGTCTGTCTGTTTGTCTGTCTGTCTATCTCTGTCCCTCTCTGTCCCTCTGTCTCTCTTTTTATTTGATATAATATATGCAGTTTCATCCCCCCTGCTCTGTTGACATTTGAACACACACACACACTCTCTCTCTCTCTCAAGATTAGCTTTGCGGACGTACAGTATAACACGCTTGGTACTTGTTATTTTGTCGATGAAACGTAGACCTGGATATGGTGATGCTAGACGGGTTTATAAAGAAGGATTCTCTGTCTTGTCCGGAGGCAGTGAAAAGTTTGGGGTACAGTAGGTGTGTATGTTAAGCGTGTGGATATATGTGTGTGTGGATGCGTATGTTTTTTTTTGTGTGTACCCGCCTTTGCTATATGTGTGTGTGCGTGCGTGTTGGAGACCAAAGCCACTAGGCGTTACTAGGACCTCCCCCTCCCAGCACTCTGAAGGAACTGTCACGGGATAGACACGTCTCGCCTGACACACCAGACACGGAAGAACGAGACGCAGATCGTGATTAAACCTGGACAAAAAATTATGAAGGGAAGTGACGTGACGTGATCATAGAAGGAGAGAATAAGTGAGATAATGATTAAATTTAGCTGAAAAGACAACACGAAAGTACATGGTATGGTAACCTGGAAAAAAAAAATTAAGATAATGATGAAATCTAGAATGGGGAAAATGTGAATTGCCATGAGAAAGCAAAATGTAGAGGGTGTGTATTTACGATAAGGGAAATATAGATAATTACTAAATGCATTTCAGATATAAGTGAAAGATGATGAACGGGATTAATAGTGGTGAGAGAAGAAGATTAGAAAAGGCGAAGAAGAAATGTAGCAAATGAACGTTAATGAGAAGGAAGAAGACGAAGTGGTTAAAGACATTCGAAAGTGGTTAATGAGGGAGGGGAAGGGAGAGTGAGATGGGGGGAGGGGGGTTTAATGAGGGGGAGAAAGGAAGGGCGAAAATGAGAGACTGGTCAATGGGGGAAAAGGGAGGATGGAAGGATTGGGAAGGGGATGGAAGAATGAGAGAGTGATGTAGAAGGACGAGAGAGACTGGTTTGGTGAGAGTAAAAGGCAGGATAGGAAGAGTGAGGGAGAGTGAGCAGGGAAGTATGATCGACATGTAGTGGAAGAAATGTGTGTAGAGAAAAGGGGGAAGAAGAGAAAGAAGAAATGTATGAAGGAGAAGATGAAAGAAAAAGGAAATGGAAGACGGGGTAAAATAAGGAGAGTAAAAAGGAGGAGGAGGAGGAGGAGGAGGAAAGGGAAGAGGAAGAAACCCGGAAAATTAATGAACGCCAAAGAGGGAGAGAATGTAGACGAGTAATTTGCAGGAAGTGTTTCCATTTAGAGGAATTTAGGGAGGAGGAGGAGCAAATGGAAGACGTAGATAGTGTGTCTGTTGGGATTGAGTGTAGCCGAGAGGAATATAATGGAGGATAAAGCGACGAGGAAGGAAGAGACTTGTGTGTGATGTTTAGTGGAAGGAAAATAGGGGAAAGAAGCACCAAGTAAAATCACACGAGTCGAGTAATAGAAATAAAAAGAATATAAAAGTTAGTTGTGAACTTGGTAACAAACTAAGATCTGACAGAACCCGAGGGTGACAATGGCTTCGATCATGTCCCAGGAAAGAGTTTAATGAAGCTATAACTTAGAGATTTTAAAGAGGATTTTTTTATTTATTTTTTTTAGTGGGGGGGGGGGCCTCTTTCTCCCGATTTCCGCTTCCTCCTCCGTCATCTCATTCCGTTCTTCATCGTCGTAGTGGGAATTAGGAAAGCTGAGCACAGAGACAGCGGTAAACGATACGAGAGAGAAAGAGAAAGAACGAAAATTTACAGAACACAGGAGTGACCAGACGAAGATTGATTAGAACAACTAAAATTAGGACAGGAGACGAGATTACATCCCCACCAGGAACATATACAGAAGAGAAAGATGAACAGATTGTGATCATGTTAGTCTGAAGGGAAGAGTCGAGGAGAGAATTAGGATCAAATTACTGGCTATAGTAATTCGGTATTTTTAATCAGTGAAGTTATAAGCAGTGATGACTGAATAAAAGTTAATGGTAAAAGCAATATGAGGATGGAAGTGATCTCCTTACAGATAATGAAATGGCAAAATGAAATCTGATCAGTAACTTCGGGGAAAAAGATGAAGAATATGAGTTGAGAGTTAATGCTGTAAAGACGGAAGTTGTTTGTTGTCAAATCAAAAAATAATTCCAAAACAATGATCATGGGAGACAGTAGGGAACTTAAAGGGAAATTTTTTTTTCTAGAGAGTAACACAAGTTGTGATTGTAGAAGTAACACAAATTAAAAGTAATAGGTCATTGAAATGAAAAGAAATATTTGATAATTCTACAGATCTTTTAAAGAGGGAAAATGATTTTAGTATGAAAAAAAAATGGAAATACAATATACTGTATTTTATGCACTATTAGACGGGTTCGGTGAAAAGAGTGCTAACCATCAGTTAGACAAACAAATGAACACACTATGATACACTAAAATAACGCGAGAAACAGCGGAAATACACAGAGAGGGAAAAAAATCACTATTTCCACTATACGACTAAGGATAAGGAGATAATAGAAACGCTAATTAGTAACACTGGTGGTACGAGGGCCAGGGGAAAGTAGAGTCTGGAAATAATGAATTGAATGAAAAATCCGAATCCCAGTGAGATTATAATGGAGTATTTGCAGAGGAAACCCGAAAATGTTTGGAACGGAGAGTCATAGTCGCCGACCCTCAGATAAGATTCATTAATTCAGAAGCGTGAATACAGGTAAAAGTACAAGTATAGAGATTTCTAATGTTCTTCAGTGTCATATACCATCATGTACACAAAGTAGGCGAGGCGCATGTTATGTGTCCTCGCCTAGTGACCGAAAAGTGTGATTTGTAAATGAAAGGAAAAATAGATATAATATTAAAAGCATAAAAAATGAATATACGAAATGATAGAAAAAATATTGAATTAGAAGAAATAAAGGAAAGGGTGTACTTAAGGAAATTATTGTTATTATTATTATTATTATTATTATTTTTATTATTTTTCTTATTTTCATTATTATTTTTATTTTTATTATTTTTATTTTTTTTATTTTTATTTTTATTTTTATTTTTATTTTTATTTTTATTTTTATTTTTATTTTTATTTTTAACTATTATAATTATTATTAATTATAACTATTATTATTTATTATTATTATTATTATTATTATTATTATTATTATTATTATGATGAAAGAATACGCGTCTACAATATAAAATAGCACGAGTAACTCTACGGACTTTGCTACCCACATTTCAATAACTTCAATTTCCTCTCCCGCCTTAAAAAAAAAAAAAATACCCTTTATGTAGTGACAAGACAACCGAAATATATATACAGTCAACATAATCATTTAAAAACCATGTTCCAATGTGGTGTTTGTTGATCATAAGAGTAATGCATAACTTGTCAAACAGGAGGAATGTAAACAAGACCAGACCATGATAGATACAGACTATTGATTGAACCATTAATGTAGACTATTAATTAAAACTATTGGTGTAGAATATTAATGAAAACCATCAATATAAAGTGTCAAACTATCATAAATAGACGTAATTTACAGATTATTTATAAAAACAAAAGTGTGTAAAGTGGCACTGAAAACAATCTTTACAAACTATTCATAAAGGAACTTCATTATAGACTGACATAATACATTTTTTGGGATGCATTGTTCTAAAAAAAACTCCCTCCGATATTGGCTGTCAATAAAATCGTCGATACAGACTGTCAATTAAAACCAAAGTGACAGAAGGAGATACTAATGCTATTCAGTGATAAAGAAACTAAAAAATAAATACAAAATTATAATAATCAGTAAAAGAGAAAACAATTAATATTTTAGATTGGATAAATATTTTCTTTTTAAATTTGATGAAAAAATGCAAAATATAAACAAAATGAAAGCAAGTTATATCTGTTCTTGAAAGGTTAATAAAATCATTGTGAGAATAGTATAAAAAAATCTATATAAAACGAACGAAAGTTGGAGATATGAAATTTAAAATGGAAAAAGAAAACTGGGAACATGCACATGGGAATAAAAATATTGAATACGATGGAAGAGTTATGAAGGAGAGGAAGGAAGGGGCAGGCCTGAGGGAGTGGAAGGTACGAAGAGGAGAATGAGCAGGGGACTGTGATCGACATGTGGAGGAAGGGACGTCCAGGGAGGAAAGGGGAAAGGGAAGAACAAGAACAAGAGTAGGGAGAAAGCCTGATAATTAATGAACGTCAGAGAGGGAGAGATGTGGACGAGTAATCTGAGAAGGATTGCAATCCTTTGAAAGAGTCCTGAGAGTGGCTGAGAGACGCTGATGGAACTAGGTGAGGTTGAAGGGAGATGGGTGGACAGATCAGATGATGGTGAGATGTAGCGAGGAGATGATAAGTGAGGAATCCTTTTGGCGATGTTAAGGTGGATGTGGGAGAAAAATGAATATTGAAAAGAATCACATTTGGTAACGAGAGAGCAGATGGGAAAAATTATAAAATTGTTTCGTTTCATCCTGTCTCTTAATTTAGAAACATGGGTAGTGAATATATAGCTTAGAAGTTACAGGAGTTATAGGATTAGAATTAAAAATTTTACCCTCATACCTATCTTTAAGCGTAATTAAGATGCCCTTTATCCTACATTACAACCACTCGAAAAATCACTGAACTGGAAAGTATCCTGTTTAAGAAAAACCTTTTATTTTCTATATTTACAAGTCACATATCATTCGGTACATAAATAAAGTAGATATTTATTAGCATTCCCCATGTATTGAACGAGAGAGAGATTTGAAAAGTAGAATAAAAGAGAATGAATAATTAAAACATCAGATGAAGGGAAGCAAAATAATTCTGTTTAATGATGAAGGAAAAATGAAACAAAAATATTTGGGAAGACTATTATTATGAATATTAGTATTATAAATATTAACAATATTATTTTTGTATTACTGACATCAGTGGTGGTTCTTGAGGCCCTAGGTAAGGGAGGTTCTCGGGTTCATAAGGCCCTGGTCAAGAGAATCATTTAGGGGTCCTTAGATGTTTGAATTTGATGACCTATAAGCAAGTCGGATATTTTATATTTAAATTTCACTTTACTCGATCTATGAAGCTTTATGGAAAGGAGCATAATAAACCTCAGATGATAGCCAGTTTATTGTTGATAAAGAAACCTAGAACATTCTCCATTAAATTAATTAAACGTATTTTTCCGAGTCATCTTGGAGGTGAAGTCTTCAATCACCTCACTGTAATTACGATATTTTAAATTATTTAATCAAACCTGAATGCGTCTAGACGAGGTGACCGTCACTCAAAATTTAATTAACTCTCCCATGACTGTTGATACCGTCAAACACTCGCTTTACTGTTGATGCCGTCAAACACTCGCTTTACTGTTGATGCCGTCAAACACTCGCTTTGCTGTTGATGCCGTCAAACACTCGCTTTACTGTTGATGCCGTCAAACACTCGCTTTACTGTTGATGCCGTCAAACACTCGCTTTACTGTTGATGCCGTCAAACACTCGCTTTACTGTTGATGCCGTCAAACACTCGCTTTGCTGTTGATACCGTCAAACACTCGCTTTACTGTTGATGCCGTCAAACACTCGCTTTACTGTTGATGCCGTCAAACACTCGCTTTACTGTTGATGCCGTCAAACACTCGCTTTGCTTTTTGATACCGTCAAACACTCGCTTTACTGTTGATACCGTCAAACGCCTGTTTTGCTGTTGAAACCGTCAAACACTCGCCTTACTGTTGATGCCGTCAAACACTCGCTTTGCTTTTGATACCGTCAAACACTCGCTTTACTGTTGATACCGTCAAACGCTCGTTTTGCTGTTGATGCCGTCAAACACTCGCTTTACTGTTGATACCGTCAAACGCTCGTTTTGCTGTTGAAACCGTCAAACACTCGCTTTACTGTTGATACCGTCAAACGCTCGTTTTGCTGTTGAAACCGTCAAACACTCGCTTTGCTTTTGATACCGTCAAACGCTCGTTTTGCTGTTGATGCCGTCAAACACTCGCTTTGCTTTTGATACCGTCATTTTGAGAGTCAACATTGAAATGAATAGGGGAGGTCATATGACCGTAAAATACGAGTATACAGAAAATAGCAATCTGAAGAAGAAAATAGGAAAAAAGTCATTCGTAGAGTAGAAATATAAAGATATGATAATTACAGGACGGGAGAAAGACAAAATATTGATGCTCATTGAAAGTTGGGAGATCAGAAAAAAATTCCAATAATCGGAATAAAAGAAGTGCAATGGAAAATAAAAGACTGGAAGAATAGCACAAAGATAAATAAAAAAAGCTAAAAGAACAGGGGCAAAAGAAAAATGTTAAAAAAAATTATAAATAAAGTTCGTGAATAAACACGGCAGAATAGATGAATTAAAAAAAAAGCGTAAACTCAGAATATTAAATCGTAAATGGTGAGAAACAAATGATGAAAGAATGAGAAAGATGATAAAAAGATGGAAAAAAATTAAATACCGGTGTGTGTGTATATATATATATATATATATATATATATATATATATATATATATATATATATATATATATATATATATATATATATATATATATATATATATATATATAACCTAAACTCGAGAGTGCAAAAGTCCTAAAAAACAAAAACAACAAAAATAATAAGATGAAAGGCAGGAAAAACATATAGATGAAGGACGAAAATGGAAGCCCTAAATTTAGAATAAAAAAATGGAACTCGGTGACGGGAAGAAAAAATATATAGAAAAAAAGAACAAAACTCGGTGACTAAAAACTGAAAAAAAAGTAAAGAAAATTGAAGTGAAACGATGGATAAAGGAAAAATATATATATTGAATGAAAACGGGAAATTGGAATATGGAAAAAAGAGCATATACGATTAACAGGACAAAAGGAGAATGAACAAACGAAACATTTAGCAAGAATAATTATTGAATGTGAAAAGAAGAACAAAGGCATTAAAAATATAAGGCACTGGTTAAATATGTAGTAATATAATACATAATAACAGTGAACAAGAAACAAGACAATGAAAGCCATTGATGTGCTAAATGAAGAAAAGACGAAATCGTAGCTATGATAACGAAGACTGAAAATAAACGAATTTTACATAATGGTAGAGGAGGAGAAGAAGCATGTACACATAATAAGAGTGGACAGGAAGGAAATAAACCAAAGCTTATAATACACTGAAAGAGAATAACACAAACACCTGATAAATATTTACAAAAAGGAAGGAATGACAAGAAAAAATCATGCATATTCAATGAGAAGAAAATACACGTTAACAGTGAAGAAAAGATAAAGAAGACTAATATAATGGAAAGAAAGAATAGGAATACTTGATTAATAACAAGAAAAAAAAAAGAACAACTAAAGCTTTTCTACGACTCGGATAAAATAATGTCAAGAAAAATATAATAGAGAAACTATAAATATAATGAAGTATATCACAGATAATATATATAAAAAATGTATTGAAAAAACGAGGTATTTTTATCTATTTGGTTTGAGTAATGGGACACATGCGCTACGATATGAACTTCAACTAGTTCTTTGGTGTGTGTATGTATGTGTGAAGTGGTGCAGCTGTTGGCTTATATTATGGGGGTGTGTGTGTGTGTTTGTACGGGGGTGATCATATAAAGGTAGGCATACGTTTATTTGTGTTTGTGTGGATTCATATAAGCAAACTGTTACATGTGTGTGTGTGTGTTTTTTTGTCCTACATGACTGACAAGGTACATATAAGAATATAAGAAAATAAGGAGTCTGCAATAGGCCGGTTGGCCTGCGCATGGCAGCTCCTGTCGAGAGTTACTACCACTCTATCATCCATGAATCTATCTAGCCTCCTTTTGAAACTTTCCAGAGTTCCCGCACTTACTACAAAGTTGCTAAGCTTGTTCCACTCGTCCACCACCCTATTTGTGAACCAGTTTCTTCCTATCTCCTCCTAAACCTAAACTTATCCAACTTGAATCCGTTGCTCCGAGTCCTATCCTGCTCGGATATTATAAGAACTTTATCTATATCCCCTTTATTGATTCCTTTCACCCACTTAAATACTTCCATCATATCTCCCCGCACTCTTCGTCTTTCTAGGGAATGCAAGTTAAGTTTCTTTAACCTATCTTGATATGGAAGGTTTCTAAGTCCAGGAATCATTTTTGTCATTCTTCGCTGCACCGACTCTAGTGAATTTATATCCATTCTATAATAAGGGCACCAGAACTGAACCGCATAATCGAGGTGCGGCCTGACTAGCGCAAGATATAGTTGCAATAAGACCTCTGCACTCTTGTTACTTACACTTCTAGATATAAAACCCAATACTCTGTTTGCCTTATTTCGAACATTAACGCACTTTTTTCTTGGCCGTAGGTCCGGGCTTACAAGTACCCCTAGGTCTCTTTCACAAGTCGACTTCTCTAGGTTGATGTTGTTAAGGCTGTATACATTATAAGTATTTGTTCTTCCAATATTAAGTACGCTGCACTTGCTGGTGTTGAATTTCATTTGCCATTTTTCAGACCACCCGTGCAGTTTATTTAGATCCTCCTGTAATGCATTTGCATCCTGCCCTGAATTAATTTGCCGCCCTATTTTGGTGTCATCCGCAAACTTGCTTATATCACTGCTGATCTCAGTATCTAGATCGTTAATGTAGATTATGAACAAGAGTGGGCCTAGTACTGACCCCTGGGGAACCCCACTGGTTACACGGCCCCACTCAGATTTAACACCATCTCCGCTGACCCTCTGCGTTCTATCGATGAGCCATGATTTTATCCAATTTAAAACTTTCCCCTCGATACCATGAGCCTTAATTTTTCTCAGAAGCCTCTGATGCGGTACTCTGTCAAATGCTTTGCTAAAGTCTAAGTAAATAACATCGTAATTTTCGTCATTATCTACTACCTCGAAGACTTTCCTAAAAACGTTAGCAGATTTGTTAGACAAGATTTTCTCTTTGTAAACCCATGTTGAGAGTCGTAGATTAATTTTAATATGGGAAGAGAGACAGCGGAAACAAGAAACTGCAGCACCACTACCGGTATTGATCACATACTCAGTACCAGCTCCCCGACCTGCCCTGCCCTGCCTTGCCTTGCCCTGCCCTGCCTTGCCTTGCCTTGCCTTGCCCTGCCTTGCCTTGCCCTGCCTTGCCTTGCCTTGCCTAAGTCCACAACTTCCACCACCACAACAATAACAACACGCTGCCGCCACAACAATCATCATAACACCACCAGCATAACACCACCACCACCATAACACCACCACCACCATAAC
>NW_024727448.1:0-4558 GCF_018991925.1 Homarus americanus
TCTGGCAGGTAACACACTCTGGTCCCGCACCCCTCTGGTAGGTAACACACTCTGGTCCCACAACCCTCTGGCAGGTAGCACACTCTGGTCCCACAACGCTCTGGCAGGTAACACACTCTGGTCCCACAACCCTCTGGCAGGTAGCACACTCTGGTCCCACAACGCTCTGGTAGGTAACACACTCTGGTCCCGCACCCCTCTGGTAGGTAACACACTCTGGTACCACAACCCTCTGGTAGGTAGCACACTCTGGTCCTACAACGCTCTGGCAGGTAACACACTCTGGGCCCGCACCCCTCTGGTAGGTAACACACTCTGGTCCCACACCCCTCTAGCAGGTAGCACACTCTGGTACCACAACCCTCTGGTAGGTAACACACTCTGGTACCACAACCCTCTGGCAGGTAACACACTCTGGGCCCACAACCCTCTGGCAGGTAAAAAAAAATAACACTTAGTTAATATTTGTTAATGTTAGGTTAAGTTAGTTTAACTTTTCTATTTCACAATTCATTAATACCTAATATGATGAAGTACATGATCACCGATGGCCAGTTAGAAGCTTAAAATAATACATAGAAGTTATCGATATTAGGCAATTATCCCTGTTTAGTTTAAGCTTTTACAAATCATCAATCGTTTTTGTCAAATAGAGATAACTTTTTGGTTTTACTACTACAATAGGGTGTGTCATAGGAGGGAAGATCAGCTAAAACTAATGGCCCATCACTTTTTTGGTAGATTTTAGTATATATAAACAGAAAATAATTTCAGTTTCAATATTTTGCAACCTTTTGCTAGGTAAATTTTAGCGTGAAATTTATCGAAAATCTAACGTACGGCTGCATTAGTGCATTACAATTAAATAGTGAACATTGCTTTCTGACTTCATTCTTTAACAACCCAAGTAACAATATTTTTTTTCTGTTTCATATTCTGATGCATTTATAAGTTGATAATATTTGCGATGGCTGCTTGTGTCAGGACGAGGAACCAAAAATCCAGCCATCTCAGTCACTATCTTGGGTCTGGGAGAGAGCTCCTGAAGTCGGAGTTGCCTACATTGAGAGATGCTTTGAGATACGGTGTTTTAATCAGGCAAATCAGTGAAAAGAATCATGAACTGCACACAACATAATGCTGCCAGAGGCACCAAAGCTGTCTTGGCACAGTACACCTGGCTAACGCTCAGTCTGCTTCCAGTCATAACACAAGTCAGGAAAGGATTAGTAGAATCGCTAGCCAGTTGGGGAAAGGACTTCGAGAGGAAAAACTTGCAAAGTTATGACAGCTTGCTGCCAACTGAACGAAAGCGTTTATATAATTACTTGCAAGTGCCCAATTGTTCTCTGTCCTGAGTTTGGATGCGATCGTGACTGTAAATCCGAGGCCCACATCTCCTGTATTTGCAAGCGTGAACTGAAGATTCCTGTGATTGAACTGGCATTTGTCAAAGCACAGAGAGAGAAGACTGGCAGTATAGGGGCTCTCATGATTTCTAGCCAAGATATTCCGGAGTCCAAGAGACAGGAGGCTGCCACAGAGAGGCAGAAGAGGAGAAGAGTTGCCGAGGAAAAGAGACTTGAGAAGGCCCAGAGTGAGGTAAAAAAGGCCGATGATTGGAGTCAAGCTGATTCAGAGTTTAATGACTTCCCCATGGCTGATCCGAGTGCTGACCAGGATAATGGTGACTTTGTCCCAAACCCAGAAAATAATGATCCCAAACCTTCCAGGCATAAGATTCGAAATAGGAAAGATATCCCGAGCATAGCTCTGGCCAGCATGCGACACCACACTGGTCTCAGAGAAACTGCAGAGATAGCAACAGCTGCCTGGATTGACGGTGGTTTGATAACACCTGATGATGTTCACCTGGTGATATATCATAACAAAGTAAGGAGAGCTCAGGAGAAACTTGTCAGTAACCTAGAAGAGGAGTTTCTGATATGATAAGAGAAATGGAATCAATTTGTTTGTTCTTGATAGAAGTAATATACTTAAAGGCTCAGAAAGTTGGAGATTTTAATGGATGGTAAGGAGAACACACCAAGCAGAAAGTGAACCAGGAGGAAGTGGTCAGGGCCACCCAGGAGGACACCAGAAGTTCAGCTGAGATAGTGGCAGATAACATTGTGAACTGGCTCAGAGAGAGGAACGTAGACCAGACCCTGCAGGCCATTGGAGGGGACAGCACCAACACGAACACAGGGTGGCAAGGGGGGTCATACAATGGATAGAGCGGAAGATTGGGAGGAAGCTGGTCTGGATTGTTTGTGACCTCCACACCAACGAGTTGCCACTCAGACATCTGATCCAGGAGCTGATGGCAAGACTCTTTCAAACAACAGATGGTCTGGTCCTCTTGGCAATATGCTGGACTCTGCCACTGAGTTAGAAATAAATCCGAGCTTTGAAAAAATCACAGTTGGCCCTCCACTCGTTGAGCTTGCACATACTGTCATTGACGACCTGAGTACCGACCAGTACTATGGTTACATGATTTGCAGTGCCATCAAAACTGGGGTCATGCCTGATAGACTTGCTTACCTGCAGATAGGTCCAGTCTCACATTCTAGGTGGCTCACAACGACTCTCAGGTTCTGCAGAATTTGGGTCGCTCATCATAAACTGAAAGGGAACCAGCTTCACAACCTGAGACTTATTGTCCAATTCATCGTGAGTGTCTACTTGCCAAATCTGGTTCAACACCAAGGTCAAGTCATCGTTCTCCGGCTGTCCGAGGCATGTTCTCTTCTTCCAGCTTGAGCCCTGGAGGAGTCAGCCATGAAGGCTTGTTCAGATTGCGAGCAGACTGTGAGGATGATCTTCCTGGTATGTCATCCAGAGACAGCCCCTGCAGACAATGCCTGCAGTAAGGATGAGGAGGAGAGAAGAGTGGCAGTCAAAAAGTACTTGGATATGAAACTTATGAGAGGATCTGGGCATGACGAATCAGCTGGTGACGATTCCTTCAGGGTCAGGAAGACTCCTGAAGTCAATCTAGGTGCCAAGACCCTCACTGATCTCATAGATTTGGATAACATCCAGGCTGGCAGTGAGCCCCCTCTTACCTGCAGCCTCACCAATGTTCAAGTCAGAGCTTTCATGGACAACCCTATGCATGTCCCTGCCTGGCCCTCGCCAGACACCCAGGAGAGGAGCGTTGTGTACAGCAAGTGAGCGGTAACAAAGCAGTCACAAAGAAGCCAGGAGAGGAGGGAAGGCTACATCCGAGCTCAGGTGGTCAGCAGGGAGGTGATGAGTAGAAACAGAAGCAAGAAAGACATGTTCTCTATGGTGTGCAGCAACACTGGGTCGTAGTAGTAAAACCGGTGTTTTTATTTGATGATTTTGTTTTCTAAAGGAATATTAAATTTAATAAATGTGTCAAGATCATTCGTTTCACTATTCTGGATCATTTTCATCCTAATAAATTAACCTGATACATTTACTTTACTTTAAATAAGCTATTTAGTGGTGTTGGTAAAAGGGTGGGAATACTGAATTTTCATAAGATTTCAAGTTAAAATTTACCTAGCAAAAAATGAAAACTTTTCAAATCTGAAGATATCACATGATTCTGCACATAGAACTACATCATTAATACCATGGGCCGATTTTTCAAACTCAAAAAAAAAAATTCGCTTCCGTATGACACACCCTACTACTACAACTTAATATTAATTCGTATATTGTAAGATTTTGTATATTTCTTTTCAGCCCTTGCTTACTGCCATATGATGTTTAATTTATACTTTAAATAGGTTAGGTTAGGTTTGGTCAGGTCAGGTTACATTTCGTATGAAGGTATTCATTTGTTTGTACATTTATGATCTACAGGATCGTTTATGGCCTGTGAAAAATTTCCCAAAAAGAGAAATACCTAGAATTTATCACTAATCGTCAATTATCCATATTTAGTGTAACATATAGTATATATTCCGTTTATATTTGTTTGTTTTCATATTATTTTAGTCAATTATTTGTTGACATTAAATTACAATTAGTAAATATTATTAAAAACAACACTGAAAAACACACAAGTGACTTTGTAACATATAATTAGGTCAAGATAATAATACAAATACGACGTGCTGGTCAATCTCCGAAAGAGTTGTCTGGGGGTCTAGCTAACCTCTGGTCGGGGCTTGACCAGCAAGAAAAAAAAACAAAAAATTATTTTGGTGATACGTGGTGTAATGGTCAGCATGCTCGGCTTTTAATGCGAGTCGACCCGAGTTCGATTCCCAAGCAGGGTAGGACTGTTTTTTTTGTTTTTTTTTTTTATGTCATTTGTCTCTGTCGACCCAGCAGTAATTAGCGACCTGGATGTTAATCGATTAGTGGATTGTGATCGGAATATTGGTTAGCCAGTGCAGTTGGCGAGTTGTCCGGTCTTCTCGGATTATTCCTTGACACTAGGTCATGCAACTCGTTAACTTAGGGTGTGGTAGTTGTGTTGACTATAGCTTCTACACGTTAAACAAATTCACGCCTTGGGCCTGCCCATCCTCGTACACGAGGGGCAACCATTAATATTTCTTGAGTAAATGTTATA